>NW_006922137.1:126756-129960 GCF_000298275.1 Orycteropus afer afer
AGAAGTGGATGGCCTCTTCCTTCTTCCTAGTCTGTCTCAGTCTATAAGCTGGGCTGTTACCTGTGCACCAGGTGCATCTCGCTGGGTTTTAAACATCAGAGGCTCAGCCTTAAAACTCACGTCTACATGTCACCACAGTAGGACAAACCGACAGACAAGTTTGTCTTTCTGTTGGAGACCTCTCGTATCACCCCCAACTGGGTCCCCGTGGCTGACTGTATCTCTGTCTGGCTTCCTGGCTTTTAATCCCCTTTCTCCTGCTCTTCTGGCCTGCTGCTTTGAATGTCCCTGAGTTGTCCCTGGGGCTGACTGCTCCTCTGTCCAGGTTCCTGGCTTTTATCCCCTTTCTCCTGCTCTTCCCGCCTGCTACTTTGGGTGTCTCTGAGTTGTCTCTCCTCACCTGTAACCCTGGGGCTGACTGCTCTTCTGTCCGGGTTCCTGGCTTTTATCCCCTTTCTCCTGCTCTTTCTCCATAAAGATTACAGTTTTGAAAATCGTATGAGTTCTACTCCATCTTATATAATACCTCTGAGTTGGAATCAATACAACAGCAATAGATTTCGCATTAGGTTTTTTTTGTTTGTTTAGTTGCAAAAACTTGCTGCTGGATTGAATATGGAAAGTGAGGCAAATAGAGAAATCAGGCAGTAGGCCTAGGATTCTGGTTTGAGTAACAGGTGTGCTGTCATATAATTTATTCCTACTGCCCCACCATCATCTTTCACTTAAATTTCTGCCATAGCTTGTCTGCCAAACTGCAACCTTGACCCTCTAAAATCTATCATCCACATAGCTTCTATGTGGTGAGTCATAGAGAAAACAATGTATCTTCATAATTTCATAACCTTTCAAAGATTCCCCATTTCTAGGAAAGATGACCACCTCTTTTATTCAGTATTCAATTATATGGTAAGCAGACCTCTAAGGTGATCCACAAAATTCCACTTTTTCGTGGACTCAGCCTACAAAATACCCTCCCTTTGAATGTTCCTGGGACCAGAGAATTTGATGGATGTCACGCCTATGTTGAGGTTATGTCATAGGGAGATTATATTAGGTGGGCCTGACTTAAGCAGGTGAAAGTCATTAAAAGAGTGACAGGGCCTTCTTGATGAGAGAGATGTTCTTGCTTGCCTTGAAGAAGCAAGTCACTAGAGGGGCAAGAAATTAATTCTTCCAACAACTGTGTAAACATGGAAGAAGATCCTGAGATTCCAACGGAACCCTAGCCTCAGCAGACACATTTGTTGCAATATATAGAGATTCTGAGGAGAGGGGCCAGCTAGTTTCAGGTATGACTATACCTGAAATCTGACCTATGGAAACCTTGATATAATAAATATGTGTTTTAAACTTTTAAGTCATTAACTGTGTGGTGATTTGTTGCAGTGGCAACGAGAAACCAATGTAATGATCTTCTCCACCCAGACATGTATTGATTTCCAGGTTTATCAGGCAACTTAAATGGCTTTGATTTTTATGTAAATAGTTTGCAGATTCTGGCTTTTTCTGATCTGTGTTTTGCTTCCATGCCCTTGGTGCTCCTACCACTTCTTCCTGGAATTTCTCCCCTTTTCCTCATTTCGTCTCTACATGGAAATAGTCATTTTGGAAGGTTCAGGTCCTGCTTCATCATTATCCATTCATTCTCTCTTTCAACAAATATTTATTGAGCATTCACTTAGCACTAGTCAGAGAATTTAGAGTCATAAACAAAAATTTCTGCCCTCACCTCCATTACATTCCAGTAGGAGAGAGAGAAAGTGAGAGGGAGCTCTTTAATCAAATAAACAATAACATAAATAACTAAGTTCAACTTGGAATAAAATCCCTGAGCAAAGAAAAATGAGGCAAAACAATAACAATGGCTCCTCCTCAAAGCTTTCGTGGTCCATCCCTACCTACCCCACCATTTTTCATCTCCACAATAGAATTTAGATTCTTTTTATTTCTCTTTCTTGCATTATTTCTTTGGCTAAGACTTCTGTGGTGGTTAAGTTTGTGTGTTAACTTGGCTAGTCCTGATTGAGTGGCTGGACTGCTGGATGTAGCATTCCCCATGATGAGACTGGTTATCAATGCCATGGTGGAATCTACTGTGACCAGATGAGTAGCTGCCTTTGGGTGTGAGTCTGCTTCCTGTACATAGAAATGGCTTTGGGAATGGTCTCTAGCTGATGGCATGCTTGAACCCTGCATGTAGCCAAGTTGTGTTCAGCAGCCTAGCATGTTCTGCCAATCTTGGGCATTTCAATAGACTTGTATCAATGGCCTGCCATGTTGTTTGGTAACATCAGGACTGTGCCAGTTTATTTGTTGACCTTGGGCTAGTTAGCATCAACAGTCAGTAGCTGCCTGAGTGAAGAGATGCCTCTAGCTTAAGTGGGCCATGAGCAAGAGGAATAGTTACAGACTGGCACCTTGAACTCAGACTTCTAGCCTCCCAAACTGTAAGAGAATAAACTCCTGTTTGTTCAAGAGATCCAATTTGTGGTATATTCCTGTCAGAGCAGTACTAGGTAACCAGAATAACTTCCAATATAATACTGAATAGAAGTGGTGATAAAGGGCATCCTTCTCTGGTTCCTAATCACAATGGGAATGTTTTCGGTCTCTCTCCATTGAAAATAATGTTGCCTGTTGGTTTTCTGTATATGACCCTAATTATTTCAACATTCTATTCCTATTTTGCTGAGCATTTTTATCAGGAATGTGGGATTTTATCAAATGCCTTTTCTGCATCAATTGGTATGATCATGTGGTTCTCTTCCTTTGTTTTATTTATTTGGAGGATTATGTAGATTGTTTTTCTAATGTTGAACTGTCCTTGCATACTTGGTATGAATCACACTTGGTCATGATGTATTATTATTTTCTGATATGTTGTTGATTCTACTGCCTCAGATTTTATTGAGAATTGTTGTGTCTATGCTCATGAGGGATATTGGTCTACAATTTTCTTTTTTTAGTGGTGTCTTTGCCAGGCTTTGGAATCAGTTTTACAATATTTGTTTTGTAAAATGAATTTGGGAATATGCCCTCCATATATATATATGTTGTTATGTGCCATTGAGTCAACCCTGACTCATAGCAACCCCTCCTTGTGTTTCCGAGGCAGTATCACTACGGAAGTAGGATTGCCCAACCTTCCTTCCGAGGAGTGGCTGGTGGGTTTGAACTGCCAGCCTTCTGGTTAGCAGTCAA
>NW_006922137.1:130275-162005 GCF_000298275.1 Orycteropus afer afer
ATGATCTGTTCAATTTCTTTGTTATGGGTCTGTTCAAATTTTCTACTGCATTCTGTGTTAGTTTATGTATGCAATGTGTTTCTAGATATTTGTCCATCTCTTCTAGGTTATCAGATTTTTTTGGTGTACAATTATTTATAGCATTCTGTCATTATCCTTTTTATTTCAGTTGGTCCTGTTGTGATGCCTCCCATTTCTTTACTTATGCTATTTGCAATTCTTTCTTTTCCTTTGTTAAATTTACAAGTAGTTTCTTAATTTTATTAATCCTTTCCAAGAAAAAACTTCTACTCTTGTTGACTCTTTCTATTGTTTTTATGTTTTCTGTTTATTTCTGCTCAATCTTTATCATTTTCTTTTTTCTTGTGACTGTAGGCTCTTTTTGCTTCTTCCTTTGTTTAACATGTGTGTTTATTACTGTAAACTGTCCTCTGAGAACTGTTTTCACTGTGTTTGAAGATTTTGGTATGTTGTACTTTCATTCTCATTTGATTCAAGAATTTTTTTTTTATATCTATTACACAGTAGTTTGTAAGTAGGGTGATATTCAATTTCCATGTATTTTATTTTTCTCTCTTGATCTTCCCATCGTAGGCTACTAATTTTATAGCTTTGTGATCAGAGAAGATGTTTTGTAATATTTTGACATTTTTAAATTTATTGGGGCTTGCTTTGTGGCCTAACATATAGTATATTTTGGAGAATGTTCCATGTGCACTGGAAAATAATATGTATTGTGCTGTTGTTGGATGGAGTATTCTGTATGTGTCTATGAGGTTTAGTTGTTTTATTGTATTCTTTAGATCCTCTGAATGTTTGTTGAATTTCTCTCTAATTGTTCTGTCCTACATTGACAGAGGTGTATTAAAGTCTCTTATTACTGTTATGGAGTTGTCTGTTTCTCTTTTCAATTCTGTTAAAGTTTTATCAAGTATATTGAAGCTCTTTCATTGAATGTGTAGATATGTATTATGTTATATCCTCTTGTTGGACTGACCCTTTAATTGTTTGATAATGTTCTTCCTTGTCTCTATTGCTGATTTTGTCTTAAAGTGTGTTTTACCAGATATTAGTATTGCCACTCCTGGAGTTTTTTGGTAAATATTTGAATGATACATATTTTTCCATCCTTTGATTTTTAGCTTATTTTTGTCATTACGCCTAAGATGTTTCTTGTTTGGAACGCCTGTGGATGAATCATGTTTTCTTATCCTTTCTGCTACTCTTTGTCTCCTCACTAATACTTTTAATCATTTTAATTCAGAGTAATTATCAGTCAGTAGGTATGGATTTACTGCTGTTATTTTCCACTTTTTTTTTTTTCTTTTTGTGCCTAAGGCACTTGACTGCTAACCAGAAGGCTGGCGGTTCAAACCCACCAGCCACTCCTCGGAAGGAAGGTTGGGCAATCCTACTTCCGTAGTGATACTGCCTCGGAAACCCAAGGAGGGGTCGCTATGAGTCGGGGCCGACTCGACGGCACTTAACAACAACAACAACAACAACAATTATCAGTAGGTATGGATTTACTGCTGTTATTTTCCACTTTTTTTTTCTTTTTGTGATATTGATGATTTCTTTGTTTCATATATTTTTCTGTGCCAAGTTCATTTTGTTTATGGATTTCTTACCATTTCCTTTATTGTCATTGTTTTAGTGTTTACTAGATCCTTATGATTTTCTTCTTTTTAAGTTTGATGAAAAAGTTTAAGTTTCTTTGAGGTTATCTTGTAATTTATTATGTCTTTCTTAAGTTTAAAGTAGTCTGTTCTATTTAGATATTGTCTTGTCTTCCAGTCCATTTAGAATTTCTCTAACTACATCATGCATTCTCTTTTTGCTTTGTAACTTTCTTTATTTACAAACTGATGTCTCTGGTTCCCTATTTTCAATCACGTGGGTATATTTTATTTTGGATTATTCTATACCTGGACTGGTTCCTGCATGAGGTTGTTGTGGGTCTTACTCTCAGGTTGTTTTCTACCAATGTTGGTTCTCTACTCAAAAGATGCTCTTTAGTATTTCCAGTTAGATTGTTCTGGTTTTTACAATTTTGCTTAATTCCTGTTTATATGGAAAATGTAATTTCACCATCATATTTGAGGGAGAATTATAGTAAATATATAATTCTTGGTTGGCATTTTTTTTTCTTTCAGGGTTTTATATGTGTCAGCCCATTGCCTTTTTGCCTAAATAGTTTCTGCTGAAAAATCATAGGTTAGTGTTATTTGTTTTCCTTTACAGGTAGCATTTTGTTTTTCCTGAATTGCTTTCAGGATTTTTTCTTTGACTTTGGTTTTGGAAAGTTTGATTTTTTTTTTTTAATTTTAAGAGTTTGTTTTACATCCAACATTATGTGAACATTTAATTTCACTCCCCACTTACCATGCCCAACCCTTACCCAGTCTCCTCCCCTCTCTGCCCAGTAACCCTCCCCTGGTGCCCCTCATAGTTACACACTCCTGTTTGTCCTGCATTTCCTCCATGTGAATGTTGCCCCACTGATGCCATGTGATCGATTGCTCCAAGGGATGCACTTCCATAGAGTATGTGGGTGCATCACCCTGGGTTGAGTGGTCTGCATGTACATCTTGTTTACTATTGGGCTGAGAGAGAATGAGCTTTATTCCAGGCCCATAGTATTGAGGGTCTCACCAGGCTCCATCTGACCAGTAATTCTGGTCATTATTGAGTTTTTGGATTTTGTTCCATGTTTTTCCTCCCACTCTATCCAGGATCTCCAGATTTGATCCTTTTCTGAGTGATTGGCATTGGTAGCCTGGCACCATCTAGTTATTTGTTCTCAAGGGCCATTGTGTCCTAGGGCTGATTGCTTCCAAATGCCATTTTTTTTTTTTTTTGCATTCTTCTTCACTTCTGATGATAGGAGACTATTAGCTGCATCTTAGATGGCTGCTTGAAAACTTTTAAGACCCCAGTAGCTGCTCACCAGTGTAGGATGATGAAGAAGGCTTTTATGTATTTTGTTGTGCCAATTGAGTCTGGTGTCCCCCAGTACTATGATCCTGAGATAGTAGATGTATTGGATCTCTCTTCCACAATGTCTAGATGTCCGTGAGGGATTATTCTATGTCTGTCTTCTGTTGTTTCTGTAAGGATTGCAGGTATTTTGTATCACTGGTATCTGTGCAAGATTAGCCTCCACTGAATCTATCCTTGGTGTAGAGTATACTCCTGTTCACTGACTCCCATCTGATCCTCTCAGGTGTTTATGTGTTTGTCTGTAGCCTGGTGTTTGGTATTAATGGTAATGCAGTATTGTGGGCACACTGGTTGGTATTAGCATCTGTCGCCTATCTCCTATGTGCACAATTTGGTGTCTTCCCTTTTCCTAATGTTATTATGGTGGTCACAGACTGTTTCCATACATCCCTCCCCTTACCCATGTCAGCTTGTGGGTACCAACTAGCCTGAAATTAATCGCTCCCTTTCCCTCCCCACCCTGGCAACCTACAAAGTGAGTTCCCTTTCCCAAGCAAACCCTTCTTTGTCCTTTTACAGTAATGGGCTCATGCAGTACTTGTCCTTCTGTGATCGACTTATTTTACTCAGCACAATGCCCTCCAGGGTCATTCACATTGTGAGATGATTCCCGTATCCCTCATTGTTCTTTAATGTAGCATGGTATTCCATTGTGTGAATGTACCATAATTTGGTTATCTACTCATCCATTGATGGGCTTTTAGGTTGTTTCCATCTCTTTGCTATAATGAATTGTGCTACGATGAACATAGGTGTGCATATGTCTGCTCATGCACTGCCTCTTACCTCTTTATGATATATTCCTAGTACTGGAATTGCTGGGTCAAATAGTATTTCTGTTTTCAGTTTTTTAAGGAAACACCATACCATATGTCACAATGTTTGTATATTTTACAATCTCACCAGCAGTGCACATGAGTTTCAAACTCTCTGAAACCTTCCCATCATTTGTTATTTTCTGTCCTGTTGAACTTTGCTATTATTGCAGGAGTAAGATGATATCTCATTACTAATGATTGCAAGCAATTACTCATGTGTTTGTTGGCCACCAGTATATCGTCTTTGGTGAAGTGTCTGTTTGAGTCTTTTGCCCATTTATGAATTAGGTTGTTTGTCTTCTTAGTGTTGAGGTGTTGAAGTTTTCTACACATTTTGGAGATAAGTGCTTTATCAGATATATCATAGGCAAATATTTTCTCCCAATCTGTAGATTCTCTTTTTACCCTTTAAATGAAGTCTTTTGATGCACATTTAACAATTTAATTTATAAAACGCTGCAGTTATCCAGCTTCTCTTCTACCTTCTGTGCATTCTGGGTTATGCTTGACAGTCTATTTATGCTGTAAATTAGGGCTCCCAAGTCTGTCCATAGTGCCTAAGGCACTTGACTGCTAACCAGAAGGCTGGCTGTTCAAAGCCACCAGTCACTCCTCGGAAGGAAGATGGGGTAATCTACTTCCGTAGTGGTACTGCCTCGGAAACCCAAAGAGGGGTCGCTATGAGTCAGGTCTGACTCGACGGCACATAACAACAACAACAACAAGGTCTGTCCCTACTTTATCTTTGATGAATTTTATAGTTTGAGGTTTTACATTTAAATGTTTGACCCAGCTTAAATTTGTTTTTGTGTAAGGAGTGAGGTATGGGTCTTTTTCATTTTTCTGCAAGTGGATATCCAGTTTTGCTAGCACCATTCGTTAAAGAGGCAGTCTCTTCTCCATTTGATGGGTTTTGGACCTTTTCAAAGATCAGCTGTCCACAGATGGATGGGTCTATATCTGGACTTTCAATTAATTCCATTGGTCTATCTGTCTATTATTGTATCAATACCATGCTGTTATGACTACTGTGGCTGTATAGTAGGTTATAAGATCTGGGAGTGTGAAATCTCCCCTTTGTTCTTCAGAAGTGCTCTGCTTCTCTGAGATCTCTTTCCTTTTCATATGAACTTAGTAATTGGTTTTTCTGTGTCCTTAAAAAATTTTGTTGGTCTCTGGATCAAGATTGCATTAAATGTGTAGATTGTTTTAGGTAGTATTGACATTTTCACAGTATTCAGTCTACTTATTCATGAATAAGGTATGTTCATCCATTTATGTAGTACCCTTGTTGGCTCTTGTAGTAGTATTTTATACTTTTCTTTGTATAGGTCTTTTGTGTCTCTGGTAAGGTTTATTACTAGAAATTTTATCTTTTTAGCAGCTATTATAAATGGTATTGTTTCCCTTATCACTTTATCAGGGGACTCTTTGTTGGTGTAGAGGAATCTAACTGATTTTTGTATGTTGTTCTTGTATCCTGCCACTTTGCTGAACCTCTCTATTAGTTCCAGTAGTTTTTCTTGTTTGTTTGTTTGCTTTGTTTTGGTTGCTGTTTTTGAGTCTCTCGGGTTTTCTATGTACAGGACAATATGATAGAGATAGTTTTACTTCCTCTTTGCTAATTTGTATGCTGTCTATTTCTATTTCTTGCCTTATTGCCCTGGCCAGGACTTCCAATGCAATGTTAAATAGAAGTGGTGATAGAGGGCATCTTGGTCTGATTTCCATTTGTAAGGGGAAAGTCTTGAGTCTTTCTCCATTAATAATGATGTTGGCTGTTGGCTTTGCATACATGCCTTTTATTATGTTGAGGAATTTCCCTTCTATCCCTGTTTTGCTGAGAGTTCTGAACAGGAACGGTGTTGTATCTTATCAAATGCCTTTTCTGCATCAATTGATATAATCATATGGTCCTTTTCTTTTGTTTTGTTTATGTGGTGGATTACATTGATTGCTTTTCTGATGTTGAACCACCTTTGCATACCTGGTATGAATCCCACTTGGTCAGGTGATATATGTTGTTGGATTCTGTTGTCTAGGATTTTGTTGAAGATTTTTGCATCTATGTTCATGAGATTCGTCTGTTGTTGTTGTTGTTATGTGCTGTTGAGTTGCACCTGACTCATAACGACCCTTCCTTGGGTTTCCAAGATGGTGTCACTACGAAAGTAGGTTTCCCAACCTTCCTTCTGATGAGTAGCTGGTGGGTTTGAATTGCCAGCCTTCTGGTTAGCAGTCAGGTACCTTAGGCGCTATGCTACCGAGCTCCTGTATGCTATCAGAGCTCCCAATGATCTGTAGTTTTCCTTTTTGATGGTGTCTTTCCCTGGTTTTGGTATTAGTGTTTTAGTGTTATGTTTGCTTCATAAAATGAGTTTGGGAGTACTCCATCTTTTTCTATGTTCTGGAATAGCTTGAGTAGTATAGGTGACAACTCTTCCCTGAATATTTGGTAAAATTCTCCAATGAAGCCATCAGGGCCAGGACTTTTCTTTGTGGGGAGTTTTTTTTTTTTTTTTATGACATGTTCAATTACTTCTTTTGTTAAAGGTCTGTTCAAGTTTTCTATCTCTGAGTGAGGTAGTTTAGGTAGGTCTTGTCATTCTGGAAACTTGTCCATCTCTTCTAGGTTCCCAAATCTATTGGAGTACATATAATATAATATATAATATTCTGTCAGGAGCTCTGGTGGTAATATTCTGTCAGTATCTTTTCCATTTGTGTTGGTTTTATTGTGATGACATCCTTTTCTTTTACCATTCTTGTAATTTGCATCTTCTCTTTCTTTTCTTTTGTTAGATTTGCCAGTGGTTTGTTGATTTTGTTAATCTTTTCAAAGAAGAGTTTTGCTGATTTACTCTACTTTTTTTGTTGTTTTCTATTTTGTTTATTTCTGCTCTGATCTTTATTATTTCCATATTTCTAGATACTGTAGGATTCTTTTGTTGTTCTTTTTCTAGTTGTTGGAGTTGTTGAGTTAGAATGTTGATTTTGTTTCTTTCCTCTTTTTTGATGTACACATTTATTTTTATAAACTGACCTCTGAGTACTGCTTTTGCTGTGTCCCGTAGGATTTGGTGTGATGTATCTCCATTCTTGTTTGTTTCTAGGAATTTTTTTTATTTCCCTTTTTATTTCTTCTATTACCCAGTAATTTTTGAGCAGTGAATTGTTCAGCTTCCATGTTTGATGTTTTTTCCTTGATTTTCCAATTATTAATTTCTAATTTTATAGCATTGTGGTCCAATAATTTAAATGTTTTTTTTTAAAATTTATTGAGGCTTGTTTTATGTCCTAACATATGATCTATTCTGGAGAAGGATCCATGTGCATTGGAGAAGAATGTGAATTGTGCTTTTGTTGGGTGGAATGCTCTCTATATGTCTATGAGGTCTAGTTGGTTGATTGTGTTGGGTTCTTCTGTATTTCTGTTGAGTTCTTTTCTAGTTGATCTGTCCCTCCTTGAAAGTGGTGTGTTAATGTCTCCTACTACTATTTTACAGTTGTCTATTTTCCCTTTTAATTCAATTAATATCTGCTTCACATATTTTGGAGCACTTCCATTGGGTGCGTAAGTATTTATTATTGTAATGTCTTCTTTATCAATTGACCCTTATAGCATCATATAGTGTCCTTCTTTGTCTCTTATGTTGTTTTTCACCCTAAAGTCTATATCATCAGAAATTAATATTGCCACTCCTGCTCTTTTTTGATTACCATTGGCGTGGTATATTTTTTTCCATCCCTTAACTCTTAATTTGGTTTTATCTTTGTGTCTAAGGTGGGTCTCTCGTAGGCAGCATATTGATGGGTCTTCTTTTCTTATCTAGTCTGCCAATCTCTTTCTCTTGATTGGTGGATTTAGTCCAATGACATTGAGTGTAATTAGTGATAGACATGAATTGATTGCTGCCCTTCTATTGTGTTTTTTTTTTTTTCATGCTGTTGCTGTTTCCTTGGTCCATATACTTCTCTGTGCTGAGTTCAATTTGTTGTCAAGTGCTTCCTCTCTTTTCTTCTCTATTGCTGGTTTTGTGCTTATTAAACCCATATGTTTTCCTTCCTCCTGGATTTGCTTAGGGGGGTTGTTAATTTTCTCTGTGGTTATCTTGGAGTGAATTCTTGTCTCTACATTTTTAGAACAGTCTGTTCTATGAGGACATTATCCTGTTTTCCTCTCCATTTGGAAGTTTGCACCTAGAATTTTTATTTCTCTATCTGATTAGTTGCTGTTGTCATGTGCAGATTGGCTTCCTTGATTTTTAGTGTACAACGTTTTATGGTCTTATTTTGAGCTTCTATTTCTGATTTGGTTTTAGTGTTGATGTCATATATCCTGATTTTGTTGATCTCTGTTTTGGGTTCTCTATTGGAAGAACTCCCTTAAGCATTTCTTGTAGGGTTGGTCCGATTTTCACAAAATCCCTTCATTTCTGTTTGTCTGAGAATGCCTTAATTTCACCCTCATATTTGATGGACAATTTGGCTGGGTATAGGATTTTTGGTTGGAAGTTCTTTTCCTTCAGTGTTTTATATATGCTGTTCCATTGCCTTCTTGCCTGCATGGTTCCTGCTGAGTAATTAGAGCTCAGCCTAACTGTTTGATTATTATAAGTAATATTTCTTTTGCCCTGGGCAGCTCTTGAAATTCTTTGTTTGTCTTTGGTTTTGGAGAGTTTGAGTATGATATGCCTCAGTGTTTGTCTCTTGGGATCTATCCTGTATCAGGTTCTTTGAGCTTCTTGGACACGTATCTTTTCTTCCTTCATGATATGGGTGAAATTTTCTGTTAATACGTCTTCCACAATATTTTCAGTGGCTTTTTTTCACCTCTTCTTGTTCTAGAATTCCAATGATGCATATGTTGTTTCTTTACATGTTGTCGCATATAACTCTTAGGTTCTCTTCATTTCTCTTAAATCTTTGTTCTGATTTTTCTTCATACAGGCTGGTGTCCAGTGATTTGTCTTTTAGTTGGGAAATGCTTTCTTCAGCCAGTTCTATCCTACTCTTTTGTGCTTCCACAGTATTGTGTAATTCTGTAATTTTGGTATTCATCTTCTGGATTTCTAACTGCTGTTTTTGTATGAGTGCTGATTGTGCATTAATCTTGTTATTTTGTTTTTGAATGGTTTTCCTGAATTCTTCCAGGGAACTGCCTGTGTTCTCCTTGCTTTTTTGGGTTTCTTTAGGCTCTTGTAGAGCTCTATAAGCATACCTTCTAAATTCCTTCTCAGATAATCCTATTGCCTCATCTTCCTCCATGTTTAATGAGTCCTTTGTTTGGGGTTTTACATCTGATGTCTTGACTTGTTTTTTGTTTGATTTGAGGTTGCCTGTTTTTTACCTATACATTTTGAGGTTGTCTTTAACTGTTGGTTATGTATTGATTTGTTTTGTCTTGGTTTTATGATTTAATATTTTGCAAAGGTGGAGCTGGTGTATTTTATTTTCTTATCTCTTAATTCAAATGTGCTGGGTTGCTCTGCAGTTTTCTTTGTGATGATGGAATTGCTGTGTGGAATGGGGATGCAGGTCTCTGTTTGTTGTAAAGGGAGTTTAGGATTCGAGCTGGCAGATATTATGTTGGCTGAATATGGTTTTTCTATTGGATGAGGGAGGGTAGAGGCAGAGAAAGAGGGAGAAGAGAGAATGAAGAAAAGCTCCAAGGTGCCAGGATCAGTTTCTAGGGCTTTGAGCAGACTGCTAATGATGACGTTGTACTGTTGTTCACAGGCTTGCAGCTCAAGTTCAGCAAAGACTCCAATTGTTAGGGGGTCACCAGTTGGAAATTTTGATTTTGATATGCCTCAGTGGTTTTCTTTGGGGGATCTATTCTATTTGTTTTTTTGAGCTTCTTGAGTGTATATCTTCTCATATTTCATGATATTGGAGAAGTTTCCTTCCAACAAATTTTCAACAACTTTCTCTGCTTTTTCTTTTTCTTTTTATCTCTTCCTGTTTTTGAATTCCAATCACAAGTAAATTATATATCTTGATGATGTCTTATGTAATTCTTAGCCTTTCTTCATTTTTTTCATTCTTTTTTCTTTTTCTAATTGTGCCTCTAACAAATTAGCATTGAAACATTTGTTTGACATTTCACTAATTCTGTCTTCCATTGATTCACTTCTACTACTTTGCCTTTTAATGCATTTTATATTTTTGAATTTTAGTATTAATCTTCTGGATTTCTGTTTGCTATTTTTGTATATTTTCTAATTTTCCATTTATTTTGTCAATTTTTTCTTGTATTGTTTTCCTAAAATGTTATGTGTGTTTTTCTTGATTTTGTTTGTATTTTCCTTGATCTCTTTCTTAATCTATAAGGCACTGCAGAAAAGGACATTGAGGTGACATCTTCTAACCTCCTTTAACTTCATGAAGGGAAGAGAAAATCACCATAAGCAGCATCTTCACAAGGTTAGTTCTTATGAACTGGAGGTCAGACATGCTGTCACCCTCCAATGTTTTACCAATTCTGAAACCAACCTTCACCCCTAAGGCACTCTCCACTTCTTTGCTGGGTTTGGTAATTCATTGCAATAGCCATATAGAATCCACAGACAATACTCATCATTATGAGGTTTATTAGGGAAGTAAAAGTTACAATTCAGGTTCAGGAATGCTCACCATACATTTTTTCAATCAGGACAGCCTCCTTTCTGTCATGTCCATAGGCATGCCTCTCTTTGGCCTTTGGTCTCTCAGTCTGGCCTCAAGCCTGCTTGAGCAAGTGCTACCAAACCCCTATTGCCTCTGCTGATAGGTCCACTTAGGTGCACCCCACTCCGCCAGCAAGTCTCCTGTTCAAAGGCACTCAACTTTTCCTCTCTGTGGGCTGGCAAGCCTGTCTCTCTGTCTGTCTCTCAGTCTGCCATCTCTCTGCTGCCTTAGCACAGGGATTTTTGATCCAAGTATGTACTGTACTCCTTGATGCTATTCTTGATGATAGTGAGATCCCCCTTTCTACTTCTAGGAGGGCTCATTTTAAAACTAGTGGAATTACAAAACTGATCAATCCCCACATTAGCATTCTATACACATTATTTTGATGCCCATCAAGGATGCCATGTACCTTATTTACAATAAGCTAATCAGTACCATTGGTAAGCCACAAAGCAGCTCATGTTTATATAGTTCCATCCAGTGATCTGCTGGGAGTCACAAAGAACATGGGTAAAACAGCCATTCTAAGTAATTCACTGCATCATAGAGCTCTAAAGAGAATTCTTTTAAATTCCTTATCAAGTAGTTTCAATACCATTTATTTTTCAGCAAGGTTTTCTTGCTCTGTATTTTGGTCACTTTTTTTTAGCCACTTTGTCTTGTTATTTGGGTGAACTGAGCTTGTTTGTTGTCTCCAAGACATTGTGGTATTATTATTTTATTTTGTTGATGATTATATGTTAGTGTGTTTCACCAAAGTTTTCTGTTTTATTTTGTTTTGGTCTATTGGGATGAGTGGGATGGATGTGAAAAACTGCCTGCTAGTTTGGCAGGACTCAGGTGCTTACCACCTGTCTCCTAGTAGGTGTGGTAGAGGATGGGTGTGTGTGTGCAGTTATCTGTTTGCTGTTTTTGTACAGCAGTTCAGGGTGGGTTTGGCTGGTTTTGCCTGTAATCTGTCATTGATCAGGTGGTGCAGGAGGAGGTGGCAGCACTCTCACAGTATGTGGGGCAGAAAAAGGGCTGAGTGTGGCTGGAAAAAGTGAAGACAGTTGCTATTTCTTACCAGGCAGGACAAAATAAGTAAATAAAAATATGTTTTAAAAAATAGAAGGAAAAGGAGAAAAAAAAAATAGAAAAACAAAAAGTAAACAAAAACAAAAAAGAGGGGAAAATTAAAAATAAAAAAAGAATGAAGTAAAAGAAGAAAAGGGAAAAGAAAATAGAAAAAGAAGAAGAAAAATGGAGAAAGAGCAGTGGGGTGGAAGGCCACCTGGTCTGCCACAGTATGCTCTGCCAGCTGTGCAGGTGGCAGAGGGTGGGATGACCAGTCTGTGGAAATGTGTAACTCCAAACATGGGAGTGGGTGAACATGGCACCTGATCTTTAAGAGCATATCTTGTCTACCTCACATTCAGGGTACTTGTCTCACTTGTTCTGCTCTTGGCTTTTGGTCTCTCAGCCTGGCCTCAACCCTGTTTGAGCAAGTGCTACCAAAGCCCTATTGCTTCTGCTGATAGGTGCACTTAGGTGCACCCCACTCAGCCAGCAAGCCTCCTGCTCAAAAGCACTCAACTTTTTCTCTCTGTGGTGTGCCTCAAGTCAAAGGAAGAGTGGAATAGAGGTGGGTTTCAGGGGGTATGGTGGCAAGACAAACCAGGAGGCCCACCAAGTGGGGTAGAGCTGGTGCAGGGGTATGTTACCATCCACTAGGTGGGTGGGTGTAGAGGGTGGCTACACTTCTGGGAAGGTGTGTGGGTTAAAGGGGAGATCTGCTGCAATTCTGGGCAAGTGGAGCCAGTTTTCTGCTTCCTACCTTGATCAGAAAGCTGCTCAAAAGAATTCAAAATGTCCACTTTGTGCTGAACAAGTTGACAATTAACTACTGTGTGTGTCTTCCTTGTTTGCTGTTTCATTTAGTTCTTTCTTCTAATTGGTATTTCATGTACTTCTTTATCCTCTCACTTGAAGCTCAGGGATCCAGGATTGTCATCCATATCTGTTTCACTTGGTTTCTCAGGTCTTTGTGGTAAGAGGATCTGTGTAGCATGCCTGTCTATTTCACCATCCTGACCATCTCTTCTTGAACACTTTTTTTATGCTAAGGTTATTTTGTGCATTTTGATTCTGAATGGGAGCCAGGCACTCACTCTCCTGGCATCTTTTGTAGTGGGGAACACTCAGATGATCTTGACTTTTTAGATCAGACTCAAGAGCTGGGATTTGAATTGAAATAGAGTAATTTAAAGAAGCAAGCCACACAGGGAGTCCTTCTAGGAAATAGTAGTGCTAGCTACATCCAGGATCAGCGGAAGTGGTGGCTAAGATACTACAAGAAGAATGAATGCAGAGCTGGTTTCTACAACATCTGTTCTTGGCAGAGGCAGCAGTTTGTCTCCACTGGTAACACTTCTGTGCTGTGACTTTATGCACTGTGTTTAACTAAACAGCCTGGAGATTCTGAGAGATACCCTTTATTCTTTAATACATTTCTTAAACCCCTTGAGCTACTTTATCATTTTCACAAGATTCTGATGGATTATATCTGTAACTATCCCATCTCCCCAAAGCTTGAGTGTTCACTTGAAAGAGAAAGTAGCCCAACTTATGTGGTTGGTTGCTAGCTGTCAGTCCACTATGCACATAATCCTTGATCATACCTCCTGCCATGCATACACACACATGGTGTTGTTTGGTACCATTAAGTCAGTTCCAAGTCATAGAGACCCTATGTACGAGAGAATGAAACACTGCTCAGTCCTGCAACATCATCACAATCTATATTTGCTATATTTGAGCTGATTCCTGCAGCCACTGCGTCAATCCCTCTTATTGAGTGTCTTTCTCTTTTTCATTGATCCTCTGCTGTAGCAAGCTTGATGTTCTCCAGGGACTGATCCCTCCTGATAACATGTTCAAAGTGAGATGAAATCTCATCATCCTCACTTCTAAGGAGTATTCTGGTTCTATTTCTTCCAAGACAGATTTGATTGTTCTTTTGGCAATCCATGGTATATTCAATGTACTTCACCAACACTGTAATTCAAATGCATCAATTCTTCTTAGGCCTTCCTCATTCATTGTCCAGCTTTCATATGCATATGAAGTGACTGAAAACACTATTGCTTCAGTCAGGTCTAAGTCCTGAAGGTGACATTTGCTTTTTAACACTTCAAAGAGGTCTTTTGTAGAAGATTTGTCTAATGCAATACATCATTTGATTTCTTAACTGCTGCTTCCTTCAGTGTTGATTATAGATCCAAGTAAAATGAAATCCCTGACAACTTCAATCTTTTCTCCATTTATCATGATGTTGCTTATGGTGTATTTGTGAGGATATTTGTTATCTTTATGTTGAGATGTAATACATACTGAAGGTTGTAGTCTTTGATTTTTATTAGTAAGTGTTTGAAGTCCTCTTCACTTTCAGTAAGCAAGTTCATGTCATCTGCATATGCAGGTTGTTGATGAGTCTTGTCCAAACCTTACGCTATGTTCTTCTTAATATATTCCATCTTCTCAAATTATTTTCTCAGCATACAGATTGAGTAAGTATGGTGAAAAGATACAATCCTTATACATACCTTTTGTGATTTCAAACCGTGTAGTTCAGACAACAGCCTCTTAGATTATGTACAAGTTTTGTATGAGCACAATTAAGTAATCTGGGATTCTCATTTTTCACAATGTTATCCATAATTTGTTATGATCCACACATTTTAATGCTTTTGCAAAGTCAATAAAACACAAATAAATATTTTTCTGGTAACTCTGCTTTCAGCCAAGATCCATGTGACATCAGCAATGATACCTCTTATTTCACATCCTTGTATGAATTTGGCTTGAATTTCCTGCACTTCCCTGTCTATGTACTGCTGTACCAATTTCTGAATTATCTTTAACATAATTTTACTTTATTGTGATA
This sequence comes from Orycteropus afer afer, assembly GCF_000298275.1. Classification (NCBI taxonomy): domain Eukaryota; kingdom Metazoa; phylum Chordata; class Mammalia; order Tubulidentata; family Orycteropodidae; genus Orycteropus; species Orycteropus afer. Next base: position 144,694 of record NW_006922137.1, read on the forward strand.
TTAATTATATTTTTTTGATAATCTACATTCTGCTGTTTCACCTTTATTTGGAATGGGTATGAATATCAATTCCTTCCAGTCTGTTGGCCAGGAAGCTATCTTCCAAATCTCTTTACAAAGATAAGTAAGTGCTTCCAATGTTGCAACTGTTTGTTGAAACATCTAAATTGGTATTCTGTCAATTCCTGGAGTCTTGTTTTTAGCCAATGCCATCAATTCAACTTTGACTTCTTCCTTCAGTACCTTGGTTCTTGATCCTGTGCAACCTCTTGAAATTATTAAACATCAACCAATTCTTTGCTTCCTTCTTTGTTCAATTTTTTGCTCATGGAATCCTTCAATATTGCAAATTGAGGCTTAAATTATTTTATTCAGTTCTTTCAGCTTGATAAATACTAAGCATGTTCTTCTCTTTTCGTTTTCTCACTCCAGGTCTTTGTATATTTCATAAAAAGTACTTAGTCTTCTTGAACCACCCTTTGAAATCTTCTGTTCAACTCTTTGACTTCACAATTTCTTCCATTTGCTTTAGCTATTCTACATTCAGAGCACATTTCAGTGTATCTTGTGACATTAATTTTGGTCTTTTCTTTCTTTCCTGTCTTTTTAATGACCTTGTGTTTTTTCATGTATGCTGTCTTTGGTGTTATCTGGACAACTTGTCTGGTCTTTGGTCATTAGTGTTCAATCAAATCTTTTCTTGAGATGGTCTGTAAATTCAGGTATGATATACTCAAAGTCATAATTTGGTTCTGTGGACTTATTATAATTTTCAACTTGACTTTGGATATGAGTAATTAATGCTTTGTCCTTCAGTTGGGCCCTGACCTTATTCTTGGTTATGATATTGCTGTTCACCATCATTTCTTCCCACAGATGTAGTCAATTTATTTAATCCAGTGAGATCCATGTGTATAGTCACTATTTCTGTCAAAAAAAAAAAAAAAAAGGTATTTTCAGTGAAAATTTAATTGGTCTTGCAAAATTCTATCATATATTCTCTGGTGTCATTTCTGTCACTAAGACCAAGACCATGTTTTCCAACTATTCTTAAGGATTTTACTGGCCATTTTCTTGAAGGTAACTCATTATATTCTTTCATCTTTGTTTCCAACTTTTGCATTCCAATCACCAGTAACTATCAACACATCTATGCTTGATCAATTTCAGATTTCAGAAGTGGTAAAAATCCTAAATTTTTCCATCTTTGGCATTTGTGGTTGGTGTTTAATTTGAATAATAGTTGTAAAAATTGGTCTTCCTTGAAGGTATGTGAATATTATTCTATCACTGACTGAATTTTATTTTAGGATATATCTTGAAATGTTCTTTTTGGCATTGATTTTTAGGCCATTCCTTCTCTATTTGTCATTCTTGGCACAGAAAGCTATATGATTGTCTTATTCAAACTCACCAATACCAGTCCATTTCAGCTAACTAATATCTGGGATATTGATCTTCAAGTGTTCCATTTAATTTTTGAGAACTTCCAATTTTATGCTTTATTTATACTTTGCACATTCCACATTCCAATTATTAAAGGATGTTTGCAGCTGTTTCTTCTTATTTTGACTCATGACACTCAGCAAATGAAGGTCCCAAAAGCTTTACTCCATCTATGTCATTAATGTGACTCCACTTTGAGGAGGCAGCTCTTCCCCAGTCATGTTTTCAGTACCTGAAAACCTGAGGGGCTCATCTTTTGGCACTGTAGAGATAACATCCCACTGTTATGCTTAAGGATTTCACTGGCCATTTTTTTCAAGGTAGTTCACTATGTCCTTCATCCTAGTCTTTCTTAGTCTGGGTACTACACTGAAACCTGTGCACCATGAGTGCACAACTGGTATTTGAAATGGCATAGTTTCAAGCATCATAGCAATATACAAGCCAGCACAGTACTACTTACTGATGAACAAATGATGAAATACACATACAGAGATTAAATACTTGGAGTGATGAGGAAGGTGCAAAGGTGTTAGTCGTTGCGAGTCCTTGTGGCTTTGAGTCTCTCCACTGATTCTTTCCATGCCTTGGTTGGTCTCCTTGAAATCCTAACCCAAGCAGTCTCAATATCTTCTCTTCACCAATTGTGACCCTCCCAGAAAATGCTTAGACCTGGATGACAGAAGAGTATTATTTTTAAAATCTCTAAAATGGAAAGCTAAGGGCACAGGCTTGGGCATTGCTTTCCCCTGAGGAGCAGTGCAAGACTTGATAACTTCCATACATCTCTCCAGAAAGAAAACCCACAGTAGTGTCCTCATTAGCAACTGATATACAGATCTGCTACCAGGAAACACCATCCTTCTTAATACCAAAAGCTGGAACATAATGAAAATAAGAAATAGAATGGAAGTTCTAAAACAAACAGCACATTTTTTTCCAACACCATAATCTCAGCAGCCCATTATATTGATAGCAAGCTTACTCATGCAACTACCCGCACAGTGAGTGGGAGGCAGGAAGCAAGCCAAGTTCAGGGTCAGGTGACGTCCATCAGTTTAATGGCTCTGTTTTCAAAAGAAAGGTGAACTCCTCATCAGCAGGGATGAAGGTGTGCCCAGCTGATGAAGAGCTTATGCAGGGGTGGAGACAGAGGATGCTCTGAAAGTCACTGTTAATATTGTGATGTAGACCCCCAGGTGACCATGCCACTATATTAAGCTGCTTTCTTAATATTTCCATGTCTTTTTCTTTTTTTATTATTACCTGCCTTTGAATTTTGGCATAGTACATTACACATAAATTCAATCTTCCTAGTGAAATGATAGGAGCTCTGGTAGCGTAGTTCCTAAGGGACTTGACTGCTAACCAGAAGGCTGGTGGTTCAAACCCACCAGTCACTCCTCGGAAGAAAGGTTGGGCAGTCTACTTCTGTAGTGATACTGCCTCGGAAAACCAAGGAGGGGTCTCTATGAGTCAGGTCTGACTCCACTGCACATAATAACAACAACAAACAGTGATGGTGAACTCTCCTACTCAGCCACATTTAATTATGAAAATCATTTCTTTTTCCTCAGCTTCCTATTAAGGTGCTTTCATGACCAAGGGGAGTGGTAGAGTGTGAAAAGGTCCTGCATTTGGATTCACATCAGAGCTAATATAAATTTTACTATTTTCTGACTCTGTGTCTTGTGACAAGTCACTTCCCAAGGCTGAGAGCCTTTCTTATAAGAATAAGGATCTCAGTCTACATCCCACCACAAAAGCTGTCTGAATGTGTCTAGTGTATTATACATTTGTCATGGGCTGTCCATCATTGTTTGCTGGATCTGTTGTTGCAGAATCTGTGGTCAGTCCTACACAATGCACAGACTTCTAGAAGCCAACCCTAGAGATAAGCGAAAATATTAGGAATATATGAGCTGAAATGATCCTTTTCTCACCTCCCTATTCAGCTATGGCAGAAATGGTACTGTCAGCATCTGGGTCCTCTCATAAACAGCTGTCTACGTGAAACAAGGCAGGAGGCTCATATTAAATAATGAAGATTGAATACATTAATTACACTATGATAAGTAACGATCATATAAAATATGACCATTATATGATTGTTATTACTTTTACTACATTATTCATGCTGACATAAATATAACAGCCCACTAGTCATCAGTGTCATACTGTTTTTATAGAGAAGGAAAATGGAGCTCAAAGCATTTAAAACCTAATGGCCAGACCTCTAAAATACCAAAATAATGGTGGGCAATGCATGAAAAGGGGCCAGTAGGTTTGCCAATAGGATAACTTTATGAAAAGGCTACATTTTAATTTTGACTTCTATTTCTATTGATGTCTTCCTAGTCTGTCAGCCTTATAACCAGGCAGAACAGGTTGAAGCATATGGCAGTCTGAATAAAACAACATGTGATAGCTTACCCTGACCTAAAATATCAAACCTGTTGTTCCAACTTTATGATTTGAGCTTCATCTGTTTGATCTTGAAGATGATTTTTTAGATCTATACTAGTCCCTCAGATGTCAACCCTCTTTTTGAGATAGTAACTCATGTCAGTTAGGAATAATTATACCAAGTAATATTTTACATGAAGTAGGTAAGGCAGCTATTGGTTTTAACTCAATGTAAAATTAGGAAAATTAAGCTCAGAGACACTTTCCCAAGGACACAATTGCTGGAGTCAATATTAGATTTAATGAAGTGGGCTCCTTACTCATTTCATTATACTATAGGGTCACTATGAGTCAGAATCAACTTAGTCATAGTGGATTTGATTATAGAGGGTTTTATTTATTTATTTTTTTAACTGTTAAGTACCCATAGAGTGGTAGGTGTAGAAAGAGAAAGGAGGAAGAAAGGTAAAGTGGTAGAAAATGTGTAAAGCAAGGATAAGTTTCTCAAGTTCGTAATTCTAAAAGCCTCACTCCACAGCTGCCAGGCTGCCTGGGTTGGCTTCCTGTCCCACTCTTCAGCTGCTTCTTCATACAGACCTGAAATGGACAAGGCAAGGTAAAAATTAAAATCATAATCTTTTTGAAATTATCAGGAAGAGATTAAAATTTATCACTTATAAACGTCCAGAAAATACATTTTAATAGATATGTGAAAATATCTAGAAGAGATTGAATTTTTGACTCCTGTAGATGGACATTTTAACTGTATAAGGATATGGGAATGAACCATTCGTTCATTGACAAGTATTTATTGGTGGCCTCTGTGCACAAAGTAGCGATTTATGTCCTTACTTCAAAACTTTCATGTGTTTGGGTCGTTCCATATCCTTTCACCCTAAGGAGAATCATCAATATTTTGGCATCATGGTCCATCTCTGTTAAATTTTCAACAGCTATGAGAAATGCAAAAGGCAAAGTAAGAGATTTAAAAGCTTCCACCAGTATCTCACTAGATGCGAAGAGGTACAAATCTCACACAGGAGGCACAGCTTCAGAATTTCCGTGAAGATTCCATGAAATAACGTGAAATGTTTTGTAGCAAAGAATGATACGTGTGCAAAGTATTGCTATTATCAGATATACTTTTTTTTTTAAGTTATTAATGTAAAAGAAAGGGCTTGAGAGTCAAAAAATTGTTTTTCAGACCAATTCATTGAGGTACTTTACATCAGAAAATTCACAGACAGCTTTAATATTTTCTATTTTATTTAATATTGACCATTTATGTTGTTGTTGTTATGTGCTGTTGAGTCGGCCCTGACTCATAACGACCCCTCCTTGGGTTTCCGAGGCAGTATCACTACGAAGTAGGATTGCCCAACCTTCCTTCTGAGGAGTGGCTGGTGGGTTTGAACCGCCAGCCTTCTGGTTAGCAGTCAAGTGCTTTAGCCCCTATGCTACCAGAGCTCCTTTTATAGGAGTACTTAAATTGCTGATGATTCTTATTTAACTTATTAGTATGGAAATTTTCAGATCTACATAAAAGTTGGGAAGACAATATAATGAACTTCCATAAAGCCATGACCAAGTTTCAACAATTTCCAACATGTAGTCCACTGGGTTTCTACTCCTAAACCGGCCCCCAAGTTCATTTACTAAAGCAAACACCAAACGCCAGCAATATCATCCTTAAACATTTTAAGATATGTCCATAAATTATAAAGATACTCTCCATTTATTTTTTGTTTTTAACGTCTTCACAATAAATGACCATATTTTAATAGAAGTCTTCAGGTGACAATTTTGCATTAGGGTAGAGTATTGTGCCGTGTGTTATATTCAAGGATATGTAGTGATTCCCAATGGCATCAGGATAAAATCTCAACCCTAAGATAATACTTTCATCAAAACCTTCTCATGCTCCCCCGTGATCTGCATACATTTGTTCACATATTCAATCCATTGTAACTCCAGGTCTCCTACTGCCTTTACTGCTGAACCCTACCTAGTTTTCAAGGACTTGCCCAACTCAGCCTCTTGATTTTCACACATCATTGCAGCCTCTAGTGGCCTTTTTTTTTTCTTTAAACCTCTGCTGCTTTTACTTACTATTAGAAGGAAGTATTACAGGAATTAAAAGCATGTGCTCTGGAGTCTGACAAAGCTGGGTCTGGGAATTTCTCCGTGACTTATTTACTAGCTAAATGCCCTTGGGAAAGTCCTCCCTAATCCTCATGTCCATGGGTATTAAAAGGAACAGTTTATATCGTCACTAGAAACATTAGTTAAGTGTATGTATACATACATATGTTGTTGTTAGGTGTCACTGCATCAGTTCTGACGCATAGCGACCTTACATACCACTGGCCTTGTCCTGTACCATCCTCACAATTGTTGCTGTTTGAACCCATTGTTGCAGCAACTATGGCAGTCCATCTCCTAAGGATCTGATTAGATTTCAGAGATCTTTTTCATTCCTCTTTTTCACTAAAACATGATGTCCATCTCCAGGGACTGCTGGTCCCTTCTGAAAACGTCCAAAATACTTAAGACAAAGTCTTGCCATCTCCCCTCTAAGAGGCATTCTGACTGTACTTCTTGAGAGATAGATTTACTTGTTCTTCTCACAGTCCATGAAACATCCAACATTCTTCATCAAACCCGTAATTCAAAGACATCAATACTTCCTCAATATTCCTTATGCATTGTTTAATTTTCACATGCATATAAGAGTACTGAAAAGATCATGGTCTGAGTCAGGCACACCTTAGTTGGCAAAGTGACACCTGTTCTTTTTAATACTTTAAAGAGGTCTTTAGCAGCAGATTTGCCCTATGCAATATGTCATGTCATTTGATTTCTTGATTGCTGCTTCCTTGGGTGTTGATTGTGTATCCAAGTAAAATAAAATCTTGACAACCTTAATCTTGTCTCCATTTATCATGATGTTGCTTATTGGTCCAGCTGAGGATTTATGTTTTCTTTAAGTTAAAGTTAATCCACTCTAAAGGCTCTAGTCTTTGATCTTCCTTACTTAGTGCTTCAAGTTCTCTTCACGTTCAGCAATCAATGTTGTGTCGTCTGCATATTACAGATTATTAATGAGTCTTCCTCCAATCTTGATTTCCCATTCTTCTTCATAGAGTTCGGCTTCTCTGATTATTTGCTCAGCGTACAGATTGAATAAGCATGATGAAAGATACAATTCTGACACACACTTTTCCTGCTTTTCAACTATGCATCATCTCCTTGTTCTGTTCAAAGGACAGCCTCTTGGTTTATATACTACATGAGAAAAATTAAGTGTTCTAGAATTCCCATTCTTCAAAGTATTATCCATAATTACTTATGATCCACACAGTCTAATGCATTTATATGGTCAATAAAACACAAGTAAACACTTTTCTGGTATTCTTTGCTTTCAACCAAGATCCATCAGACATCATCAATCTCTCATTCCATGTCTTATTCTGAATCCAGCTTGAAAATCCAGCAGTTCCCATCTACATACCATTGCAACAATTTCTAAAAGTTTTTAAAGCTCTATTGTGATCTCTGGTGTCACTTCTATTACTAAGGCCATATTTTCCAAGTACTGATCCTTCTTTTTTTCCAACTTTCACTTTCCAACTACCAGTTTTTATCAATACAGCTTGATTGCATGTTTGATCAATTTCAGACTGCAGAATTTGGTGAACATCTTTAATTTCTTTATCTTTTGAGGTTGGTGCATAAATTTGAATAATAGTTGTATTAATTGGTCTTTTTTTGCACGCTTATGGATATCATCCTATCACTGACAGCATTCTTTTCAGTATAGATCTTGAAATATTCTCTTTGACAATGAGTATGATACTGTTCTCTTCAGTTTGTTACTCCCAGCACAGCAGACCATATGATTGTTTGATTCAAAAGGTCCAATACCAGTCCATCTCAGTTCACTAATACCCAGGACATCATTTTTCAAGTGTTCCATTTTATCTTTGACAACTTCCAGTTTTCCAGATTCATAGTTTGTACATTCTACATTCCAGTTATTAATGGATGCTTGCAGCTGCTCTCATTTTGTGTCATTCCATATCAGCAAATGAAGATCCTAAAAGCTTTAATACATACATGTTTTAAGGTTGATGCTACTTTAAGGAGGCAGCTTTTCCACAGTTGTATTCTGACTACCTTCCTAGCTGAGGACCTCATCTTCTAGCACTATATCAGAAAGTGTTCTGTTATTTATAAGATTTTCATTGACTTTTTTTTAGAAGTAGACTGCTAGGTCCTTCATCCCAGTCTGTCTTAGTCCGGAAGTACCATTGAAACCTGTCCACCATGGGTGACCATGCTGGTATATGAAATACTAGTGGAATAGCTTCCAGCATCACAGCAACATGCAAGCCACCACAATATAACAAACTGACCAATAAATGGTAGATACATATATGAATATATATGTATATTTATATATATTTGTGTGTGTGTGTGTGTGTGTGTATGGAAAGGAGTTATGGTAGTGCTGTGGTTAAAGCATTCAGCTGTTAATCAAAAGCTTAAAAGTTTGAATCCACCTATCTCTCCCAACCTTTCTATGGGAGAAAGATGAGACAATCTGTTTCTGTAAATATTTACAGTGTTGGCAACCCTATGGGGCAGTTCTATTCTGTGCTATGGGGTCACTATGAGTCAGAACTGACTCTAAAGCAGTGGGTTTTTGTATATGTGTGTTTGTGATGTTTGTATACATTCACATACATTGCTTGGCACAGAGAATAAACAAGTAGTAGCATTATTGCTGTTATTCTCTCCATTCAATATCATATTTTGTCTTTTGATACTTATTTTATTTTTCACTATTTATTTAATCTTTTTTTTTTTCTGAGGTGGGGATCTTTACACATCTTTTCTTCTGTCTGTTAACTCTTTGGCTTTCACATAACAGTTGACTTCCTATAGGATCTTCTCAAATGTATTTCTCATAGCTGGCCAATCATTGTGCAAAGGCTTGAAATGGCTCTTGTCTGTGATGCCTTCCTTCTTGTGCATTCCACAATTTTGTGTTACATAGGAGAGCCTCTCTCCACCCATCTGTCTTACTTCCAGACTTATGATGTGTTTGTGGCATGGAGCTCTTTAAAATAAATCTGTAGATTTCTCTAAAAATGAAAAACCTTTTGTGGAAAAGAAAAGAAAAGAAAAACAAATGATGGGACAACAGTGACTGCAAAAGCAGTCACTTCTAACTAAACTGAGCTTCCAGAAAGCTGATCATACCACAGGACTGGCTGCCTTTATCTTGGAAATGTCATCCTTCTTTAGTCTGTAAATATCATGCTATAGAACACGTTAGCATTGGCTTTAGGAAGAGACGAGAGCCTTCGATGCACAGGCAATTTACTGTCAACCAAAGGACAATGCCTCTTTCTCAAATTTAATAAAAAGGAAGGGGGAGTTGGGCAGGCTGTTCAGGGAAAGGACAGGCAATATCCTTCCTGCTATCACATTGTGGCTTCTTTAATAAAATTATGAAAGAGTGTCATTGTCCTTCAAACGCTGGTCTTACTTGGGCACATTCACTTTTTCACTTTCAGATGTATGAATCTTGGAATAAGATTGCGGCCTTCCTTTTCAACCTGCACCCATAGGATCTTTCAAGGGCTACGCAGGGCCTTTTTACCTTGCAGTATCTCTCTAGTCCAGGCCAAATCCTCTATTTCACCTTTTTATAGTCTCACATTCTACTAAGTAAAGATGTAGTCCAGTTAATCAACACATTTTAGAAAATAAATTCCCCTAGAAATATAAAGATTAGTTTTCTTACTGTGGAGCATTCCTTACTGTGAATTGCATAGTCAGATTTCTTCACATTCATTACCTGGCTGAGAACAGAAAATGACAATTTCATTGTGAAGGGGGAAGCAATTTTTTGCAATATAGATCGATTTTTAAAAGGATGGTCTGAGAAGGGGGTTGATATGATAGAATTTGTGCAGCTAAAAGACAGCATTAGAGACTAGGGGGGTGTTGTAGGTGGAGGCGGTATTTGAGAGGGAATGAGAAGTGCAGGAGATTATGAGAGGGATACAGAGAAAGAAATGGACAATATGAAGGCTAAACTTCACCCATTGGGAAATTTTGCTGGTGCTGCACATCAGCAATGCAAGAGTAGTGCTTTCAGTTGCAGAGTCTACAGACGAATGACCAGTGAACAAATCTGAGCCGTCCTACTTACCAGCTCTGTGACTTTGGACACTTTACTTAGCTTCTGTAAGCTTCAGTATCCTAATCTGTAAAATTGAGGATGAAGAAGTGTTCATAGGTCACAGGGCTTGCTGAGCATTAACGGAGACATTGCATATTAGACATTTAGCACAGTGTCTGGCACACATTTTGCATCTACTAAATGCTAACCATCCATTTGTGGAGTAGATGCTGACTCATGGTGACCTCGTGTGTTTCAGAGTAGAACTGTGCTCCATAGAGTTTTCAATGGCTATGATCTTTTGGTAGCGGACCATGAAGCCTTTTTTCCAAGACACATCCAATATGTGAATCCTTGACCTTTTCATTAGTAGCTGAAGGCTTAACTGTTTGAGCTAGGGGGTTCCCACTAAATACTATGTATCATTACACATTTTTTTTCCCCTAAAAATAGAGTAATTCTAATTACTTTCATGAATTCTTCTGGTTTAGAATTTACCCATTGTAAATTGTAAATGTAAGCTCAGGTTCTCTTTTAAATGTCAGTGTTAGAAAACACAAAAAACTTTGCAACAATCCAGTTTCTTTCATCCCTTACAAATAGGTTTCTTTCCTTGCTATATTACATTTTTCTTCCATGAAGACTTTCCATCTTAGTGCAGTAGGAAGGAATAGACCAGCTATTTAGAGTTCTGGGCTCCACCACAGATTTATCCCTCATTATTGTGGTTTGTGTAGGATCTGAATAGTGACTTAGTAGTTTGAGCTTCAGTTTTGTCATCTGTTGTTTGACTATGGTAACTAGCTTCTAGAAAAATGTTTTGTATTGTTGCAAAACCCAAATGAAATAGTCAGTGGAAAATTATGTTGAAAACTGGAAAACATTAAATAGAAGTAAAGTATTATTTTTATTATTTCCACTATTAATATCCCTTTTTCGAAAAATATCTGCCAATAGTCTATAGTCACAAATCTGATTGATTTTAACAATCATTCCCTCTCTGTCTTTCTCTCTTTTTAAACTACTGAGTCTCAAACTCCAACTGCAGAGAATCTGATCCAGTGGGTCTAGATGTGCTTTTGGAATCCAGTTTTCAAAACCTTCACAGTAATTCTGATTAATCAAGCATGAAATACCAGCTCTTTTGGTTACCTTATGCCACTCTGAGAGGACTATACTACAAATGGGATGGCTTTAACACACAGGAGTTTATTCTCTTAAGGTTTGGAGGCTTTAAGTCTGAATTCAAAGTGCCAGGCTCTAGGGGCTGGGTGAAAGCCCCTCAACTTTGGGCATCAGCTCTGCCTCCTGCTCCCGGCCACTGAAGCTGGAGGCTTTTCTTCACTGAGACAACAGCTGGCTGCTGAGGCTTACAAACCCAAGGTTGACAAGTAAAAAGGTGCAGTTCCAATGTTATCAAACCACATGGCAGGTCATTGATTTAAATCCTAAAAAAGTCCCAAGATCAGCAGGGCAACATGGCAGACCTGCTGAGCAATGAGTCGGCTACATGCAGGGCTCAAGCATGCCATGAACTGGAGATCTTCCTCAAAGTTGCTTCTTATATACTGGAAGCATCCCACAACCCTAAAGCAGCTACTCAGCTTCTCCAATAGATTCCACCATGAAATTGATTGCCAATCTCACCGGGGGGGGGGGGGGATAACTACATGCAGCTGTCCAGCCACTGAATCAGGCCCAGCCAAGTGGACACACAAGCTTAAGTACCATACCTAGTCTATACTATAATACATAGCCCTGGATCATAGACTATCTTAAGTATTTCTCTGCTATATTTTCTTGAGCCTGAGATTTGTCATCTAAAAAACTGCATTATTTAACATAAAGTATACTATTATTTCCTTTACAAAACTTGCAGAACTTAGATCAAGATGGGATACAATAGTGGGCTATTAACGGGATCGCAAACCTTTTATAAGTTGATCCCTTACATACAGTTTTTTTTTTTTTTAACCAAAAAGTAACAATTTGCAAAGAATACTCTTTATTGACATTGAAGAATTACCTTCCTGAATGGCACCCCCAAGGCATGGGTATAGATTAAATGACCTTTTAAGGTAATGACCCTTTAGAAAGGTTACTCTTAATTCAAAGGCCAAGTCTAGACAAGAAAGTCATCTCGGAGAAAATAAAACAGCTGATTCCTGTCAGTGAACTGAATATTTAGTGAACTATCCTTTAAATAAAAAAAAACATTCCTAGTGTTTCATTTGGGGTTTAAAATCTGATTCAGTATTTTACAGAGGCATAGCATCATGGACCACAGACGTAGTCAAACCCAGAATTGGATCCCAGATTCACCACCTGCACTTGTGTAAACTGACACAAGTTTCCTAACTTCTCACAGCCTATGTTTTCTCATATGCAACTGAGAGAGTGTAGAATTAAATGCAGTAACAAATAGGTGCAAAGCACAAGTGCTGGCACTTGGTGGATATGGGATAAAGGGCAGCTACTATTATTTTTAGACATAATTAATCCACGCAGAACTGTCTGTTTTCTCCAATTCCCCTGTTGGTTGGGAGAAATTAGTGCAGTTGCTGAAGCCATGGAGGAGGGAGGGCATAAAGTGCTGGAAAAGGCTGGCTTAATATGTGTGATTTAATTCCAGAACGCGTTTTCTAAAATCCCCTGACTTCTTTGGAAAATATCTGTTATCTCTCTGCTTAAAAACAAGGTACACCACACTTCTTGAAGCATTTTGACTGCTTGTTTTAGAAGGAGACATTGATAAATTGGATAGAATCCAAAAATGATAAAACGATTAGAGGATATGACCTACAGAGAAAGATTATTAAAAGAACTTCATACATCCAGCCTGGAGAAATGATGACAGAGGGCGGGGGATAGGAGAACTGAACATAAATACTACGAATAGGTGAGGAATAAGGAAATGAATTATTTCAGGTGATTAGAGGGTGGGAAAACAAGAATCTATGGTCTTAAATCAGAAACATGAGCACTTGTGTGAAGTCTTCTTAAAAGAAAAATAAAATCAACAAGGAGGTCTATTAACACTGATTCTTTTATCTCAGGAATTATTTATTGAACCATGCAAAGAAGTCAAAAGATACTCTGGGCAGCTCTTGAGATAGTACCTCCAAAGACTGATTCATTCTTGGAGTCAAACCTGAGGGACGAAGAAGGAAGGCATGTCCTGGCTGTGTGCTCTATATCCGGACTTAAGTCATTAGACAACATATAAATCTCCAAATGTTGAGGACCAACGTTCATTTAATTTCCTTTTTTTTTTTTTTTTAATCCTCTTCCTAATGTACAGAGCTGAATGGTGACCTCCAAAAAGATAAGTCTACTTGATAGTTCCCTGGAACCTCTGAAGGTAACTTTATTTGGATAAAAGATTTTTGTAATAAAGAACAGTTATCAGAAATAACAAGCTTTGCATTCAAGGTAGTAGCTACTGGCTCAAGCGGAACACTCAGGCATGATTTGATGATTTCTGATGCTCACAGAAGCAGGCAGAGCAAATTTTAGGGGCTACTGAGTTCAGGTTCTTTGTTTCCAAATGCATTGCCATTTCCAACACACAGTGACAGTCTTCAGATTGCTGGCTATAGCTTAGTTGCTCTGAGGAGTATGTAGTCTTCATCATGCAACTCTTCTATCCTAGTATGCTGGTAAGCCACCACCTTCCAGAATAAAACATAAGTAGCAAAGCAAGTCCATTGATACTAGAAAGAAAAGGCACAAGATTCACTCCAATGAAATATTAGTTTGTGATTGTCTGCTATTGTCTTCTTCACTTTGGGCATAGAGCCAGGCAGGAGATGCGTACAGTATAGACTCATCTTTTGAATGAAAATTGCAGGCTCTGACTGCAAGACAATGGAAGACAGTTGCCAAATCAATGAATTACCCCAATGGATTCTTGTGGCCACAGAAGGATTGGTATGGGCAGTGAGATTAGATCATCAGAATTCAATGGTGGCTCTGTTGTCTCATACCACCTGTGTGACCTTAGGCAATTTACTTAATCTTTCTGATTCTAAAATGTCTTATTTGTAGTATGTAAATTGAAAAAAAAAAAATTCATCCCCCTATGGAAGTGCTGGGAAGATTGAAATACTTTATATAATACAATTAGCACTGTACCTTGCACATTATAGCTGCACAATTAATGGAGGTAGTAGATGGAGTTACTGAATCACAAATGCCACTTCTATGAAGCTTGTATCCATTCTTCCACTATTACAGAGGGCTGTAAGAAGACTTGTGGATGGAAGATCCCTGCCTCACATCACAATATCAGAAACAGCAAGCTCTGCATTCAAGCTCCTGGCTCAATATCCCTTACTTTACATTGTGTTCCAAGGCAATATCATTGAGATATTCAAAGACCATTTTGCACCCACTCTGGTGGTATAGTGCCTAAAGCATTTGACTGCTAGCCAGAAGGTTGGCAGTTCAAACCCACTAGCTGCTCCGGGGAAGGAAGATGGCGCAATCTACCACCATAAAGATTTACTGCCTTGGAATTCCAATGGGGTCACTACGAGTTGGCATCGACTTGATGGCAGTGAATTCCCTGCCCCCACACACAGAGGACTATATTATGTGTCAACCAAAAGAGGACCAAAAATATCAACCTATTTTCAGTTAATGAAGTACTATGGGGCACATTTATAAGCTTCTTTCCCTGTGATCAACATCTTGAATTACCAAATGACTCACAGGTAGAACATTCTGAGCATTAATTTTTTTTTTCTTTTTCTTTTTATCACTCTCAAAGTTTCTAAACAACCAAGGAAATTGATCACAGAGATCAATTTCTGAGTAGGCATCTACATTCTGAGTAGGCATTTACTCAGAATGTGGAAACCACAGTGTGCGGAAGACACGGCAGGCCATGGGCTGCCACTCCTGCTTTGGACTGCTCTGTTAGGAACCTAAAGTGACACAAACTCTGTCTCATTGTAATGTCACTGCATGGGTTCCTTACTGCCGTTCTTATCTCCACACATTTGAAGCCATCCAGTCACATCTTTCTGGGACTTCCTTTCTTCAAGTTAAAAGTCTCTGCTTCTTTCTTTAGATCTTCACATAAAAAGCTGTTGAACTTGTTTAACATCTTGGTCTCTCCAATCTGAACATGTCTCAGTTTGCCGTGGAGTTGTGACATGAAGAAGTAAGCTCCACACTTACAAGTGTCTTCTGACTGAGGCATGAATGTTAGCCTACTTTCTAAAATAGCCTGTTTCTATTAATGCCTGTGTAATCGAGAGTTTTGAAATTTGGACTTCACACTTTGGGTATTTATTATTTGCTCATGCTCCAGGAAAAATAAAATATTTCCCATTTTTCCTTTTTCATACTCCACATATAGCCCTCAACTGACATTCTTGCAACTCAAAAAAAAAAAATTTTGTTTTGACACAAACTTGTATTATTGATTATCTTTGTTGGTGTCTTATAAATATATTCTATTATCTGATACTAAGTCCATTGTGTCTATGTGTTCATAACCATTTTCAGAATTACTCACTGTGCACATATCATACATGTACTAGATACAATCATATATATTGATTTATAGTTCCCTCAGAACAAAACAGAAAATCAGGCCTAGGAGTTGTTAAATGTCTTACATCGTCCTGTGAGCAAGGAACGGGGTCAGGATCTGACTCTTCTGTTCCAATCACAGTGCCCTTTCTTCATTTATTTTAAATTTTGCTTTATTTTGAAATTTTTCAAAAAATGTAAAGAATAATTTAATAAATATCTAAACACCAAATTCATCAAATCATACTATCTTACCAATTTTGCTTCACTTAAAAATTATCTAGAATTGTTAAGTTTTGGGGAGCAGGAAACCTGTTACTACACTTGATTTCAATAATTGTTATTGATTTATTGAGATTGTATTTCTTCTTGAGTTATTTTGTGCTAAACTCACTTATTCTAGATAGCTTTGTTTTAATAAAATATTTTGGGTTTTTATATGAAAATAATCATATAGTCTGGAAATTTCTGCTATTCAATCATCATGCTTTTATTTTTTTCTTATTTCAGTGGCTAGAAATTCCAGTACAATGTTGAAAGCAGTGTTCTCAGTCTTAGAAGAAAAGATTCAGTCTTTTTGCATTTAGTAAGATGTTACTATACTTTAAAAAAAAGAAAAAAAGATGTCCTTTATTAGGTTGAGTAAGTTTCATTTTATTCCTAGTTTGGTGGGAATTTTAATCATTAATGGATGTTAATTTTTTCATATATTTTTCTACATGAATTACTATGATCATGTGGTTTTCCTTCCTTAGACTGTTACTACAGTGGGCTACATGGATTTTTTTTTTTTTTAATTTTGAGTCAATTTTGTATTCTAAGGATGACTTCACTTGATTATTCTTTATTTTATGTTGCTGATTTGATTTATTGCTTTTTTTTTTTTTAAGAATTTTGTCTCTCTTCATGAAGAAAATTATTCTGTGGTTCTTTTCTTGCCGTGTTTTTGTATGATTTTGTAATAACAGTGATGCTGATCATCTAATGACATGGATTGGAAACTGTTCCTTTCTTTCTTACTTTTAGGACAAGATTGTACACATGTAGTCATTTTTTTTTTCTTTAACTATTTGCTTGAATTTATCAGGGAGACTTCTGGGACTGTAGATTTCTTTTTCAAAAGTTATTCAACTATGAATCCAATGTTATGGATAGTTATAGAACTATACAAATTGTTTCTTTCAATGAATTTTGGTAGTTTGGGGTTTTCAGTGTACTGCTTCATTCCACCAAAGGTGTTGAATGAATGTGTACAGAATTGTTTATCATATGTATGCCCTTATTTTCCTTTTAAATATGTGTTGAATTTTGTCCAGATTTTATGGTTGTATTCAGTTCTACAGACAGGGTAGATGGGCTTCCTCTGTCTTACTCAGAAACAGGGAAAAAAAAAACTTGCTGATTTTATTGCACAATTATTTTTAATTTAATGTTATTTTGTTTACTTGATAATTCTATTCTTCATATTAAAAAATTCAAGCCATGATTGTAGATTTGTTACAATTTCTCTCATTTTTCCTCTATATAATTTGAATTGCTCCAGGAGCAAGGTAAGCACGGGCATAGCACAGAGTAGCAGGCCGGAAGAGCAGGAGAAAGGGGTAAAACCCAGTCACTAGTGCTCAGACAGCTCCCTTGTTACTCTCCCGAGAGGGACTGGGTCTCCAGGAGCAAGGTAAGCACGGGAGGGCTGGTGCTTACTCACTGATCTGCACTGAACACTTTC
>NW_006922137.1:165195-169065 GCF_000298275.1 Orycteropus afer afer
GTAAGAAGGGACCATTCCCTGGAGAAGGATGTCATGCTTGGTAGGGTGGAGGGTCGACGAAAGAGGGGGAGGCCTTCAACGAGATGGATTGATATGGTGGCTGCGATGATGGGATCAAGTATAGCGGGGATTGTGGGGCTGGCGCGGGATTGGGCAGTGTTTCGATCTGCTGTGCATGGGGTCACTATGAGTTGGAAACGACTCGACGGCACTTAACAACAACAACAATAATTTGAATGGATGTTGTCAGGTACACACAATTCAAGTAACAATTTTCATTAATTGTCCCTCTGATTTTTATGCAATATCTCTTAATTGTTATGAAAATTTTTACTTTAAACTCTGTTTTAGTTTTCTATATTATTCTATGAGAAATTTTTACAGTATACATTTTTTTTTCAACTTCTAAATTCAATTTATCTTTATGGTTTTAATTTTCCCTTCCTGTAAGTAGCATACAGTTAAATTTTGATAAAATACTCTAAAATTTATACTGATAACCTCTGTCTTTCAAAAAGGTGTTTATTATTAATACATTTATATAAATATCGGGAGCTCTGGTAGCATAGTGGCTAAGACACTTGCCTGATAACCAGACAGCTGGCGGTTCAAACCCAGCAGCCACTCCTCGGAAGGAAGGTTGGGCAATCCTACTTCCGTAGTGATACTGCCTCGGAAACCCAAGGAGGGGTCACTATGAGTCAGGTATGACTCGACGGCACATAACAACAACAACAACAACATATAAATATCTGCTTATTTGGCCTTACTCATAACCTCTTTAGTGTGATTTATTTCTCCTTTTAGTCAGTGATGGGTACTATTCTTTCAATCATTCGCTTCCTTCCATTTCGGGTTACAGTTATAATGCCATGCCAACAACTTCCTTCTCCAATCCTCTTTGTATCTTCCTGGATCCATATGGTCAACTCACCAATCAAATATGGGCAGAAGTGACATAAGTTAATGTTGAAATAAGGTTATTAAGAATTAGGCATACTTCTTCTCCCCTTTTTTTTTTTTTTTTCATTGTGATTTAGGTGAAAGTTTACAGCAAATACTCTTTCCATACAGCTTCACATATGCTTTGTCTCATGACATTGACTACAATTTACCACAATGCAACATCACCCCTCCCACTTCCTCCCCATAGTTACCTCTTCCCTGTGTACTTCCTTCCATGCACTCCTTCCCCCTGAGCTGTCTCCCTGTGCATACACAGCCCTCCTATTCTCCCATGATTGTTCTCTCCAAGGAGTGTATCTACCTAGTGTAATTGTTCACATCATATGCCTGTCTTTTGTAGGCTGGAAGCCACAGGAGTGGGTTCAATTCCAGACCTGAAGGGCAGCTAGGGGCCATAGTCTCAGTGGTTCCATCAGGCCCTATCAGACCAGCAAACCTGGTCCATTTTTTTTTTTTCCCCCAAATGATTTTGAGTTTTGTTCTACATTGTTCTCCCACCATCTCCAGGCATCATCTAGTTCTTCTGGTCTCATAGTTTTATAGGCTGCGGATCACATGGTGTACCAGTCACTTGGACTAATTGTTTCCATGAATCTTTGGTTTTCTTCATTCTTCTTTACTCTGGATGAGGAGAGACCCATTATTGTATGTAGATGGCTGTTTGCAAACTTTTAAGATCCCAGTCACTACTTGCCAAAGTATGATGTGGAACAATGTTTTTGTGTAGTATGTTATGTCAATTGAGTTTGATGTCCCCTGTGGCTATGGTCCTGAGCCCACAGGCCCACCAACTCACTCCCTCTGAGTAGCTGGCTGTGACCAAGAAGTGACTACAACCTTGTCCCTTATCAGCTCCACTATATACCTGGGAATTCTTATAGAACATACCAATACATTTGTAGAAGCATTGTCTGCCAACCCTACACATGGTCTCGGGCACACTCCCCCTGCACAGACATACCTAAATAGTTTAGCTTATCCACCCATCTATCCACCCACTGACTCCACTCCACTATCTCCACTGACACCCAACCCAAGCAAACATAGATCAACTCCCTGTCCTTCACTGCTTTATTCATGTCTCTGGAAGCTGATCCTCATTGACTTCTCCAAAATTACCTTCCACCATGGTTTTTTTTTTTTTTTTTTTGAGTTTATGTGCATCTAGCAAGATATTAGAAGTCTGAAGTATCCTCTCCCAATTCTACTGATGCTTCATAAGAATACACTTTACTTTTCTCTATCACTATATCTTCTGGTAGATTGTCTTTTCTCTTGGTTGCAGCTGCCTCTTGGATCTAGTAACTCTGTTTCTTCCCATGTCTATTCAGTTCTAAGAATTACAACAGCTTTATTCTGTTGTTAGTTTTGAGGGGTTTATCATCCTTGGTTTATTTCCTTATGTCTGCCCAAGCCTTTAAAAATAGCCCCTTCACTGATGATAGTTGCTGTTGAGTTGATTCTGACTCTTGGTGACCCATCTGTATGGAGTAGAACTGCTCAACAGAGTTTTCAAGGTTGTAACCTTTCAGAAACAGATCACCAGACCTGTCTTACAAAGTACCTCTGTGTGGGTTCCAACTGGCAACTTTTTGGCTAATAGTTGAGTACTTTGACATTCATACCATAATCTATACCCCTTCTATTATTTGAATCATATGGGTGAATTCTTTTTCCTGCTTAGAGCATGTGCAAACACCATTACTAATTTGAGAGGAAGAGATATGGAAACAAAAACAAAGAAATAAATCTGTTTTGAGAATTACATCATAGGAAGAACTACTGACTCTTGGAATTTTCTGGGAGGAAGAAGACTAAAAGTGTACTAAATATCTTACAAAACTGTATTGTCAAATACACAACAATCTCAGACCCAAACAGTTGTTTTTAGGTGCAATGAAGTTGGTTCCAACTCATGGTGACTTTCTGCAAATATTTTCTGGTCAGCATCATTCTCATAATCATTGCTATGTTTGAGACCATTGTTTCAGCCACTGTATCAATCCATCTCACTGATGGTCTTTCTCTTTTTTACTGACTCTCCACCAAGCATGATGCCCTTCTCAAGGAGTTGTTGCCTCATGTTATGTCCAAAGTAAATGAGATGAAGTCTTATAATCATGCTTCTAAGGAGTATTCTGGTGTACCATTTCCAGGACAGATTTGTTCATTCTTCTGGCAGACCCTGGTATATTCAATATTTTTTGCCAATACTATAATTCAAATGCATCAATTATTCTTCTGTCTTCCTTATCCATTGTCAAATTTTTGTATGCATATAGGGTAATTGAAAATAGTATGACCTGGGTCAGTGTACTTTAGTCATCAAAGAGACATCTTTTTTTTTTTTTAAACACCTTAAAGAGTCCTTTTATAATAGATTCACTTAATGCAATATGTCTTCTACTGCTGATTCCATGGGCAAGCCTGTGAATATTTAGACCTTAATACAAATTTTCTGTCCTTAGGCAATCCTACAAATATATAAATTATTAGAAAGCAGGCTAGATGGTTAGAAAGTTGTGTAGTCCTCATCCCATGTGGGGACATCCCCTAGAGTACCTTATAAGTGACCCTAAAGTGTAATGGACAAGAAAGAATCACTCAAAGAGTAGAGTCATAGGTCATGCAGAGCCGTGGGCAATTTTCTCTTTTTCTCATGAGAATGTTGATGGGCATTTCTGATCTACTCCATGTTGCTATTGGATGTGTAGAGGGTATAAGGACAGATAACTTGCCTCTTGTGTTGGATTGGGTTCTCTAGAGAAACACAAAAACCAGCAAAGTGTATATATATATATTTATAGAGAGAGAAAGAGAGAGAGAGAGAGATTTATCTTAGGTAAATGGCTCACAAGCGTGTAGAAGCCGACAAGTTCAAGCTGAAAAGTTCGTCTCTGGAGG
>NW_006922137.1:169330-177957 GCF_000298275.1 Orycteropus afer afer
TTCTTCCAGCTTGTCCTTGGAATAGCATTGCAGGTAGGCCACACCCCTGGGGAAACTCCCTTTGGGCAGACCGGCCACTCAGAACTCAGTCATGTGATCCATCATGGGAACCACCACGCACAACTGGAGTCCAGCCAAGTTGACACATCTTCAACTATCACACCTCTTCTATTTCAAATGATGTCAGACCATTAGGAGACAAACTTGGACCTTATTTAATCAAGTGATTCAGGATTTGAGCTTGATAAAGTAAACTAGATTGGACTTTGAGATGTTAGCCCTGTGGAAGGTGGAAAAATTGGGTGAGAAAACAACTAACATGCATATTTTTGTGGTCACATGGACAATTAGTGGCAGAGATGACCATTTGTCCACCATTGATACATGTTCCCCTTTGATAGCAGTCCCTTTTGAGAAGAGATAAGGAGCTCTAGTGATGCAGTGATTAAGTCATTTGGCTGCTAACCCAAAGGTCAGTGGTTTGAACCCAACAGCTGCTCCACAGAAGAAAGATGAGATAATCTGTTTCAGTAAGATTTACAGCTATTGAAACCCTAAGGGGGTCACTATGAGTTAGAGTCAACTCAATGACAGCCAGTTTGTTATTTTGGTTTTTGGGAAGAGGTAGTCCAATCTGGAACTATATTATTTCCCAATCCCCTTTATATCTATGTGAGGTCATGCTATTAGTTTTCAGCTACAGACTGTGATCAGAGGTGATGTGCTTTATTCCATGACAAATGGTGAAGAAGTAGGTATGTCTTCATTTTCTCTTTTTTACATCTGTGAGCTATAAATGAGGGAGCTAGCCATAAGTAAAACACTGAGGGCTTAATAAGTAATGGAACAATAACAACAAAAAAGAACTTAGTCTCAAAGTGAACATGTGGAAGGCCATTGATGAACATCTGTTCTAGATTCTTAAGCAATAAATCAACTTTAATTATTATTATTTTTTAAGCCAGTGAACCTTTGGATCTTATTTTCAATTTTGATAATTTCTTAGGAATTAAAATAAATCTTACATAATCATTTTTTCTTCTTGATTTTTCTTTTGCTGTATTCCTGCTTTTTGTTTCATGTTATTGTTGTTGTTAGGTCCTGTCAAATTGGCTCTGACTCATAACAGCCCCATGTTCAACAGATTG
This sequence comes from Orycteropus afer afer, assembly GCF_000298275.1. Lineage (NCBI taxonomy): Eukaryota > Metazoa > Chordata > Mammalia > Tubulidentata > Orycteropodidae > Orycteropus > Orycteropus afer. The sequence goes on from NW_006922137.1 coordinate 170,479, forward strand.
AAACACTGCCCTGTCCTGCACTGCCCTCACAATTCTTGCTGTCTTTGAGCCCATTCTTGCAGCCACTGTGTAACTCTATCTTTCTGAGGGTCTTCCCCTTTTTTTTTGCTGACCTCTACTTTACCATTTATCATATCCTTCACCAGGGACTAGTCCCTTCTGACAACATGACCAAAGTATATGAGACAAAGTCTGGTCATTCTTGCTTCTAAGGAGCATTCTGGCTGTGCTTACAACACAAATTTGTACTTCTAGCATTCCATGGTTTTTTCCATATTCTTCCCCAACACCACAGTTCAAAGGCATCAACTCTACTTCTACATTCCTTATTCATTGTCTAGCTTTCACATGCATGAGGCAACTGAAAATACCATGGCTTGGGTCAGGCTCACCTCAGTCTCCAAAGTGATATCTTCTTTCTTTAACATTTTTAAGAAGTCTTTTGCAGAAGATTTGCCCAGTGTACTACGTCATGATTTCTTGACTGAAATCAGTCAAGAAATGGATCCACAATTGATGCTCATGGAAGCTTCCTTGCCTTTTGGTCCAGCTTCAGGATTTTTATTTTCTTTGTGTTGAGTTGTATTCCATACTGAAGGCTGTTGTCTTTGATCTTCATCAGTAAGTGCTTTAAGTCATCTTCACTTTTAGAAAGCATGGTTGTGTCATCTGCATATGGTAGGTTGTTAATGAGTCTTCCTTTTTTCCCAGTGCCACGTTCTTCTCTGTACAGTCCAGCTTTTCTGATTATTTGCTCATCTTACAGACTGAATAGGATTTCTGGTAGTGTAGTGCCTAAGGCACTTGACTGCTAACCAGAAGGCTGGTGGTTCAAACCCACCAGCCACTCCTCGGAAGGAAGTTGGGAAATCTACTTCTGTAGTGAAACTCCTCAGAAAGGAGGGGTCGCTATGAGTCAGGTCTGACTCAATGGCACATAACAACAACAACAATGACAACAGACTGAATAAGCATGGTGAAAAGACACACACCCTTCCTCATTTTAAACCACATAGTATCCTCTTGTTCTGTTTGAACGGTCTATGTACAGGGTCCTCATGAGCAGTGTTGCATAGAGTTGTTTTTTAAATTCCTTTTCTTCTCAACTTTTTTAAAAGTTGTATAGCTAGTTTGTATTTTTCTAGAATACACACACAGGATTTTTGTGTTCATTCATTTTTTTAAAAGAAAATGTGAAGTTACTTAGTATTATCATCATCTTTCTGACATGACTAGGATTTTTAGTCATTGAACATTCCTCTTTGCAAACTTTTTATTATAACTATATTGCTAAACACAAAATTAGACATTTTTACATGGAGTATTATTAAATTTACAAATATATTTTACCGTTTTCTTTACTCACCATTTTTGTTCTTTTAGTGTATGCATTCACACCGACTTCAATTTGTTTTTTTTGGGGGCTGACTATATCCTTGAATAATTCCTTTAGCAATAAGTTATGTATGATAAAGTTTATTATGCTCTATTTTGCTCTCATTCTGAAATAATAGGCATGTTAAAATTTAAGTTGTATTCTCTTTCTCTAGCACTTTGAAAACATTGAACCTTTTTTAATCTATACAATTATAAAGATAAACCCATTTCTTTATAAATGATTTTTTGTTTTTGGTAGCATTTGAAGATTAACTTTATTTAGGATCTTTTGTACATTCAGTATAATATTACAAAGTATGTTTTTATTTTTCTTTATTCTCTTTAATACTCAATAGTACTTCAATCTGAAAACTTTCCAATTTGGTAAAATGTTCATCTATTATCTAAACAGGTATTACTTATCATTCTCTCTATTCTCTGTTTTGGAAACTCATTGAAAATGTGATTTCTGATGGAGGAATAGGCAGACAAACTACACAGATTCTCTTCAACAAAGAAAGAGGGAACTAATTAACACAGATACAGAAGATAATCCTGGAGCCCTGAGCTTTGAAGAGAAGGCTATAGAAGTGGGCTAATCTCTAACTAGTAGAAAACAAAACTGCATGAAAACACTGAAAAATTAGTCATATAGAGCTGTAGTCTATCAGTGATCCTGATGGTACAGACAGCTTAGATATTGCCAAATGGTGTTATGATCTAAGAATTAACCTGAAAATTGATCCTGCTAGCCAGAGGCTACTCAGAGGACTGCACTGGTGGCTGGTGAATAAAAAGGGAAGCAGAGAAGAGAGAAACAGGCTGAGCTGTCAACTTTTGGCTATCCAGAGGGCACACCCATTTTGAATGTTTACAAGTGGTGTTTGACCATTCTGGATATTTAAATTGACAGTGTTCTCTCAGATTCCAGGGACCTAAGAATAGGCTCCACTTGATAGAAATTGCAAGGACATCTGGACGCCAATGACTGGAAAGGTATCATATTCCCCTTGTTACTCTTATACTCCATACCCTCTTGGTGAATGGAGATGCAGCCATTCCTCACTCCCACCCACATTTCGGGCCGGTAGGAAGTCCATCCCAGTCTGTGAGCTCTGACGGAGACTGGGTGCTCTGCCCTACCCAGATTTATTTATCTATTTATTTATTCGATTATTTAGTTTGGTTTTATCTGTTTAAAAATTATTACTACTATTATGATTCTTTTTTTTTTTTTTCATTATTATTATGCTTTATTCTTCCCTCCCCAGGTCCTAGTTTTCAGCTAATTTTCTCTTCCCTGTTCCTAGTTCCCATTTTTTTTTTTTTCTTTCTCACGGTTAACCCTATTCCTTGTTTTACTTTTTGCATTATTCCCATTTTTTCTTCATTATTCTTCTACTCTACTTCTTTTTTCTTATTGCGTCTTCCCCTGATATTGCAGTTTGTCTTTCTTTTCCAGTGCACATGGAACATTCTTAATGATAGACCATATGTAAGCCTTAATAAAGAACAAATAATATAGCAAGTCTTAATAAATTTAAAAACATTGAAATACTGCAAAGTATCTTCCCAGATCACAATGCTACAAAGTTAGAAATCAACCATAGGGAGACAACAACCGTGCCTGTAGATTGCAACTACACCTGCACCTCCTGCAGCTCCACTTACTGAATGAGAGCCATGACTTCTTATACCAATTGGCCAATGATAAACATCCACCAAGAAGAGCCAAGAAAAGCATAACTCACCTTTAGCTGCTCTTCACAAACAGTTAGCAGAGATCTAAATACAACAACATCACAATGTGTCAGAGACAAAAGACCTTCACAATCCACACAAAGAAGCAAGACAAAGTAGTAGAAACAAGGGAGAAGGATACAGACTCAGAACACATCCCTGAAGATGAAACATGATTGGACCTTCCTGAGAAGAAATTCAAAAGAATTGTATTTAGATACCTTCAAAGGATTGAGAGACAGATCAAGGAAAATAATGACAAAATTAAGGAAAACACAGATAAAACTTTGGAACAATTTTGGAAGAAAATACAAGAACAAAATAAGAGAATAAATGAAAAATTAGAAATGATACAAAATCTACAGATGGAAATCCAGAAGATTAATACTAAATTTGCAGAAATAGATGACATACTGACAGAGCAAAGGAGTAGAATTGATGTGACAGAAGACAGAATTAATGAGATTGAAGACTAATCTTGAACACTTCTTTGGAAAGACATCAATCAGAAAAAAAAAATCAAAATGAAATGAAGAAAGCCTAAGATTCATGTGGGATACCATCAAAAGGAATAACTTATGTGTAATCAGAATTCCAGAACAGGAAAAGAAAAATAAAACCACTGAGAAAATTGTCCAAGATTTGTTGGAAGAGAACTTCCCTGATATGGATGAAAGATGTGAATATACCCATTCGGGAAGTCCACAAAACCCAAATAGAATAGACAACAAAAGATAATCACCAAGCCATATCATCATAAAACTCACTAAAACCAAAGACAAAGAAAGAATCTTGAAAGCAGCACAGAAAAAGAAAATAATAATAATAAAGTTACTTACAAAGGCCAACTAATAAGAATGAACTCTGATTTCTCAGCAGAAACTATGGAAGTGAGAAGGCAATGGAATGGCATATATAAAATCCTGAAAGAGAAAAAAAAATCCAACCAAGAATTATATATCTGGCAAAATTGACCTTCGAATGTGATGGTGAAATTAGGAAATTTCCAGATAAATAGAAACTAACGGAATTTGTTAAAACCAGACCAGTCTTACAAGAGATACTAAAGGGAGTCCTTTGAACAGAGAACCAAATAATAGCAAACAACATTAATACACAAGGTGACATAACTCAGAAACCAGCACAGCTATGGAGGTATCCAAAGTAAAATAAGCTTACAAGATTGTAAACAGGGAACTAAAGACATCAATTGGCAAATGAGAACAACTACAAATGCAAAAGAGGGAAAAAACAGTGTAGTTACAGAATTTCTAAGTGGTGAGGAAGTCAAGAGACTTGAAAGATAAAGTGGACTGTTCTGAAATGGGGAGAAAATTATAAATCACAGGGTATCTTCAAAGGAAAATGATAAATCATCACATCACAATAAAAAGGACAAGCACAAATATTTATCAAATACTGAAGCAATAGTAAAAAAGGAAATGATAACACAATTCATAAACATAATGAGCTCAGCACAGAAAATTATATGGAACAAAGAAACAAAGGACACTATGAAAAAACACATAACAAAATGACAGCAACCAATTCATACTGATTGATAATTACACTGAATGTCAATGGATTAAATGCACTACTCAAGAAATGGAGAGTTGCAGACTGGATAAGAAAACATATGTAACTCATCAATGTGCTGTCTACAAGAGACATACACTTTAGAGATAAAGACAAAAATAGACTAAAAATCAATAGGTTGGAAAACGATTTATCAAACAAATGGCAACCAAAAAAGAGCATGAGTGGCAATATTAATTTCTGATCAAATTGACTTTAAGACAAAAACCACCATAAGAGACAAGGAAGGACATTATATTATTATTAAAGGATCATTTGAACAAGAAGATATAATCATAATAAATATCTGTGGACCCAATGAAAAAGCCACAATATACATAAATCAGACTTTAACACAATTAAAAAGGCAAATAAATGACTCCACAGTAATAGTAGAGGACTTTAATATACCACTTTCAGTGAAAGATAGAACAACTGGAAAGAAACTCAATAAAGACACAGAAGAGCTAAACAATACAATCCACCGACTTGACCTTGTAGACATCTACAGAGCACTTTACCCAACAACAGCACAATATACATTCTTTTCCAGTGCACATGGAACATTCTTCATGATAGATCATATGTTGTTAAGCCATAAAGCAAGCCTTAATAAATTTAAAAACATTGAAATACTGCAAAACATCTTCTCAGATCACAATGCTATGAAGTTTGAAATCAACCATAGGATAGGGAGAACAAAGAAAAATAGCAAACACATGGAAACTGAACAACACCTTCCTTAAGAATGATTGAGTAATAGAAGAAAAAAACAATGAAATTAAAACATTCCTCGAATCAAACAAGAATGAAAACACAGCATACCAAAATCTTTGGGACACAGCAAAAGCAGTGATCAGAGGACAATAAATGCACACATCAAAAGAGAAGAAAGAGCCAACATCAACACTTTAAGCCAACACCGCCAACAACTAGACAAAATATAGCAAGAAAAGCCTACAGTAATCAGAAGAGAGAAAATAATAAAGACTCGAGTAGAAATCAGTGAAACAGAAAATGGAAAGACAAAAGAAAAAATAAACAAGACTAAAAGTTGTTTGTCTGAAAAGATTAATAAAACTGAAAAACCACTGGCAAATTTAACAAAAGAAAAGAGGAAGAGAATGCAAATAACACAAATAAGAAATGAAATGGATGACAACATAATAGAACCAACTGAAATAAAAAGGATAATATCAGGTTGCTATGAAGAACTCTACTCCAAATTTGAAAATCTGGAAGAAATGGGTACATTTCTAGAGACACACTACTTACCTAAACTAACACAGACTGAGGTGAAAAAGTTGAACAGATCAATAATAAAGGAAAAAAAAATGAACAGGTCATCAAAAAATTACCAACAAAATGTCCTGGCCAAGATGTTTCACTGGAGAATTCTACCAAACATTTCACAGAAGAATTGACACCAATACCATTCAAACTATTCCAAAACATACAAAAGGATGAAATCCTCCCTAACTCATTTTATGAAGCAAGTATAATCTTGATACCAAAAGCGGGCAAAGACATGACTCAAAAGGCAAACTACAAACCAATATCCCTCATTAATATAGATTCAAAAATCTTCAACAAAATCCTAGCCAATAGACTCTAACAGCATATCAAAATAATAATTCATTATGACCAAGTGGGGTTCATATCAGGTATGCAAAGATGGTTTAACATTAGAAAAACAATCAACATCATCCACCACATAAATAAATCAAAGGAAATGAGCCACATGATCATATCAATCGATGCAGAAAAGGCTTTTGATAAAATCCAATGTCCATTACTGATCAAAACTATCAGCAAAATAGAAATAGAAGGGACATTCTTCAACATAATAAAGGGAATCTATGCAAAGTCAACAGCAAACTGTAAGGGAATAGTATTAATATAGTAACCTTAGCAAAACTAAAGGGCCAAGTAGGCTTGGGTTTTTGCTTAATCTTTGAAAACCTAAGTTTCGGTTATTACTTAAGTTTCAGTTTAATGTAACAGACCTTATTTACGGGAAATCACTGTTGTTAGAACCTCCGAGTTGGACCAGTCAGATAGGCCTGAGACTGGAAAGTCCCGGAGGGAGACCCCTCCCTTGTCAGAAGCCTGGGAAGTCCTGAACCTAAACCTATCAACTACTACCTAATAGCAGAGCTTGTCCCCTGCACCAATCATTGATGCTCAGCCCCACCTTGTCTAACTGCCCCATGAAAATCCTATAGATATGTACAACAAAAGGAGCAAGGAGTCTTTTGCCCAAACCGTTGCATCGGTGTAAGCAGAGACCCCAGCTCAAGCTTGGTAATAAACTTTCCCTTTGCTTTTGAATTGTTGAGTCAGAGTCACGTTCTTCACACCAACACTCCTTTCCAAATTCGGGTCCAACAAAACATTATTCTCAATGGAGAGAGACTGAAATCATTCCTCTTGGGAACAGGAACGACACAAGGATGCCCTCTATCACCACTTTTGTTCAACATTGTATTGGAAGTCCTAGCCAGGGCAATGAGGCCAGAATGGAAAATGAAAGACATCAAAATTGGTAAGGAAGATCTCAAACTATCCCTATTTGCTGATGATAAGATCCTATACCTAGAAAAACACAAGAGACTCAGTAAAAAATCTACTGGAACTAATTGAGGGATTTAACATAGTGGCAGGATAAAAGATCAAGTTCAAAAATCAGTTGGATTCCTCTACACCAGAAAGAGATTGCTGAAAAAGAAATAAGGATATAAATACCATTTACAATAGCTACCAAAAAGATAAAATGTTGTTGTTGTT
>NW_006922137.1:180037-207149 GCF_000298275.1 Orycteropus afer afer
GTTCAGCTCTTTTATCTTGTTATTTCTTCCATTGGCTTTAGCTACTCTCCGCTCAAGGGCAAGTTTCAGAGTCTCTTCTGTCATCCATTTTTGTCTTCTCTTCTTTTCTCATCTTTTTAGTGATCTCTTGCTTTCTTCATGGATAATGTTCTTGATATCGTCCCACAATTCTTCTGTTTTTCAGTCATTGGTGTTAAATGCATCAAATCTATCCTTTAGGTGATCTCTAAATTCAGGAGGGATATATTCAAGATCATATTTTGGCTTTCTTGGACTTGTTTTAATTGTCTTTAACTTCAAGTTGAACTTACATATGAGCAGTTAATGGTCTGTTCCACAATCAGCTCCTGGCCTGGGTTTGGCGGAAGATATTGAGCTTTTCCACTGCTTCTTGCCACAGATGTAGTCAATCTGATTTCTGTGTGTTCCATCTGGTGAACTCCATGTGTAGAGCCACCGTTTGTGTTATTGAAAAAAGGTGTTTGCAATGAACAAGTTGTTGGTCTTGCAAAATTCTACCATGAGAGTTCCAACATTATTTCTGTCACCAAGACTAAATTTTCCAACTACCGGTGATTCTTCTTTGTTTCCAACTTTTGCTTTCCAGTCACAAGTGATAATTTACACATACTGATTGCATGTTTGGTCAATTTCAGACTGTAGCAGTTGATAAAATTCTTCAATTTCCTCATCTTCGGCTTTGGTGCTTGGGGCATAAATTTGAATAATAGTCATATTAACGGGTCTTCCTTGTAGATGTATGAATAATATCCTATCACTGACAGCACTGTACTTCAGGACATATCTTGAAACATCCTTTGTGATGATGAATGCCACATCATTTCTCTTCAAACTGTCATTCCCGGCATAGTCATTCACATGGTTGTCTGATTCAAAATGGCCAAAACCAGTCCATTTTAGCTCAGTAATGCTGAGGATATCAATATTTATGCATTTTATTTCTTTTTTGACAACTTCTAATTTTCCTAGATTCATACTTTGTACATTCCATGTTCCAATGATTAATGGATGTCTGCAGCTGTTTCTCTTCAATTTGAGTGGTGCCACATCAGCAAATGGAGGTCTAGAAAACTTTACCTTATCCATAGGACTAAGGCTGGGTTTACTCAGATGATGCAGCTCTTTCCCAGTACTATTTTGAGACCCTTCTAACCTAATGGGACTATTCATAAAGTTGCACGGTAATGTATCAAACAGTGTTCCTTTGCTATTCATAAAATTTTCCCTGGCCAACTCTTTGAGAAGTGGATGGCCTCTTCCTTCTTCCTGGTCTGTCTCAGTCTGTAAGCTGGGCTGATACCTGTGCACCGTGTGCAACACCAGTGGCTTGGTCTCAAAACTCACATCAACACGTCACCACAGTAGGACATACTGACAGACAAGTTTGTCTCCCTGTTGGAAACCTCTTGTACCACCCTTACCTGAGTCCCTGTGCCTTTTTTTTTAAGATAAAATACTTTGGAATAATTCTTACCAGGAACACCAAAGACCTGTTCAAACAAAACTGTAAAAGACTACTTCAAGAAATCATAAGAGATCTACATAAATGGAAGAACATACCATGCTCATGGATAAGAAAATTCAACATTGTGAAAATGTCAATTCTACCCCAAGCAATCTATACACTCAATGCAATACCAGTCCAGATCCCATCAACATTCTTTAGGGATATGGAAAAACCAATCACTACCTTGAATAAGCAATGCATTATTCAAGAAGAAGAACAAATTAGGAGATCTCACACTCCTGGATCTTAAAACCTACTATACGGCCACAGTAGTCAAAACTGCCTGGTATTGGAATAATGACAGACACATAAACCAATGATATAAAACTGAGACCCAGAAAAAGATCCATTGACCTATGGCCAGCTGATCTTTGACAAAGGACTGAAATCCATTAAATGGGGAAGAGATTGTCTGTTTAACAAATGATTCTGGCAAAACTGGATATCCATTTTCAGAAAAATCAGACAAGATCTTTACCTCACACCATACACAAAATCTAACTCCAGATGTATCAAAGACAAATGTGAAACCTAAAGCCATAAAGTTCCTCGAGGAAAGACCAGGGAAAAATTTAAGGATCCTAATATATGGCTTAAAGAGACTATCAAGCATAACCCAAAATATACAAACAGCAGAAGAGAATATAGATGAATGGGACTTTCTCAAAATTGACTTTTTATGTGATTCCAAAGACTTCTCCAAAAGAATCAAAAAAAAAAAAGAAAACTTACAAGTTAGGAAAAAATATTCGGCAATGACTTATCTGACAAGGGACTTATCTCTAGAATTTATAGAAAACTCCAACATCTCAACAACAAAAATACAAATAATCCAATTAAAAATGGGCAGAAGGAATGGATACACACTTCATCAAAGAGGATATTCAGGCAGCAAACGAACATATGAAGAAATGCTCACTATCTTTAGCCATTAGAGAGATGCAAATCAAAACAACAATGAGATACCATCTTGCCCCAGCACTAGTAACAAAGTTCAACAAGACAGAAAATAACAAATGCTAGCAAGGATGCAAGAGATTGGGACTCTCATACACTGCTGGCAGGACTGTCAAATGATACAACCACTGTGGTGAGCAGTATGGCTATTTCTTAAAAAGTTGGAATTAGAAATACCATTTGACTCAGCCATTCCATTACTGGTATATACCCAAAGGAATTGAGAGCCAGGACAAGAACAGACATACACATATCCATGTTCATCGCAGCACTATTTACAGTAGACAAAGGATGGAAACAACCTAGGTGCCCATCAACAGAATAATGGATAACCAAACTATGGTACATACACACAATGAAATACTGTTGTTGTTGTTATGTGCTGTCAAGTAAGACCCAACTTATAACAATCCCTCCTTGGGTTTCCAAGGTGGTATCACTATGGAAGTAGATTGATCAACCCTTCTTCTGAGGAGTGGCTGATGGGTTTGAACCGATAGCCTTCTGGTTAGCAGTCAAGTGTCTTAGGCACCACACTACTGGAGCTCCTCAATGAAATACTGTGCAACCCTAAAGAGTAATGTAGAATCTGAAAAACACCACATAATGTAGATGAACTAGGAGGTCATTATGCTGAGTGAAATAAGTCAATTACAGGAGGATAAATATTGTATTAGTCCATTATTGTAAAAAAAGTCAAGGCAAGATTTTTATATGGAAGGCAATTTTCTTTGTTGGTTCCCAAGGGTGGAACGGGAGGGGAGGGAACACTGTTAGATAGGTAGAGAAAAGTACTGATGTAGGTGAAGAGAAGGGCAATACACCAAATGTGAGTAATCAACATGGTGGCATTGAAGAAGAGGAAGACATAGAGAGGTGCATGGGAGATACAGACAACAAAGATGAACCCTTTTTCACATACAATACTGTGTTGTCAGTGAAGGCAAGCATTGATACATGTGAGGATAGATGGGTGGACAGATTGTACTATTAGGTAGTCTATGCAGGAAGGAGTATGCCAAAGACCATATATAGGGTTGGCAGACAATGTTTCTACAAGTATATTTGTATGTTTAGGAAGAATTCCCAGATATATAGTAGAGGTGACAAGGGGGCAGATTGTAGTCACTTCTTGGCTACAGCCAGCTACCCAGAGGGAGCAAGTAGTTGGACCTGTGTGCTCAGGACCATAGTCCCAGGGGACGTTAGGCTCAAGTGGCATAACATACTATGCAAAAATATTGTTCCACCTCCTCCTTTGGCAAGTAGCAACTGGGATCTTAAAAGCTTGCAAGCAGCTATCTAGAGGCAAAGATGGATCTCTCCTCATCCAGAGCAATGAAGAATGAAGAAAACCAAAGACACATGGAAACAATTAGTGCAAGCGACTGGTACACCATGCGATCCTCAGCCTATACAACTATGAGACCAGAAGAACTAGATGGTGCTTGGGTGTCACTCAGAGGGGGATCTATATAAGTGATTCTGGATAGAGTGGGAGAGCAATGTGGAACAACAGTCAAAATATTAAAAAAAAAAAATAAAAAGAGAGAGAGAGAACAAGATTTGCAGGTCTTATAGAGCCCAAGGGCACCACTGAGACTGTGATGCTTAGTTGTCCATTGGGTCTGGAAATGAACCCACTCCTCTGGCTTCCAGCCAAACAAAAGACAGGCATACAAGCTGAACATTTACATTAGGTGGCTACACTCCTTAAAGAGATGAATCATGGTAAAATAGAAGGGCTGTGTATGCACAGGAAGACAGAATGGGGGACAGAAATGCATGGGAGGGAAGGACACAGGGAGGAGGTAAGTACGAGGAGGAAGTGGGAGGGGAGCTGTTGCACTGTGGTAAATTGTAGTCAATGTCATGAAACCAAGTGTGTGTGAACTGCTGTATGGAAGGTGAATTTGCTCTGTAAACTTTCATCCAAATCACAATATTTTTTTTAAAAAATATGATTGAATCATTAACCTCTCTTCTGTATGCCTTAACTTGCATTTCATATAATTCATATAATACCTTTTTTTCCTATTGTCCTTGCTGAATGCTGTTCTTACTACTCTTTTCTAAACAACTATCTGTTCTGTACCTAGCCTACAGTTGCATTTTTATTTTAATGTTTGCTATTTTTTCATTTCAAATCTTTCTCATTTGTTCTTACTCATATATCTTTGATTATATTTTACTTATGACTGTTTGGTTTCACAATATTTTAAAATTAATGATGCGTCTTCATTACCCCTTTGAACGTCTTCAACATACTTAAGTGTGTGTCAAATTATAATATGTATTTTAATGCAGAATGAATATTATTCTAACATGGATGTGTTGGCTGATGTTCTTAGTATTTGCTTTATTAATGGGTTTTTAGAATTTTGTTTTGTAGACACATTTTGAATGGTAAGTTTTAGTTTGTTTGCTTAAGGCTTGTTTTGTGTTATATAATCATTTCCTGAAAAGCAGTTTGTGGTTATTTAACTGTCTTGATGCCTTAGGCTCTTAAAACTGAACTAAGTATTTTATAGGCATTTCAGTGGTTTTGCTCTGCAGGGGTATTGGATATATTGCATATTCACTCCATAACCAAAGCAAAATCAATTCAGTTCAGGGTCATGAGGCTGTTCCTTTCTCCTTCCACTTTCCTTGCCCTATAGTCTTCAGTAGAAGACTAATTCCATGAAGCTATTTGGAAATTATATTTTAATCTCCATTGTGATGAAGGTAACACTAACCCTGTCTCCAGTTCAGGCCCTGTCTTGAGTGGAGCACGTCTAGTAGTTTTCACTCCATTTTACTCAATTCTAGTTGAGTTCCTGGACACAAGATTATTTCTTTCATCAGAACTAACAAGCTTGAAGTGACACTTGGATAGTAGGTTTACTTTTTTATTCTTTCACTTTTATTTATATGTATTGTCTTTTTCTGTAGATTCATTGCTATTTCTTGTGTACAGAGTAAAGGAGGAAAGCCAAAGCATGAATTTTAGAAGCCATCTTCAATGGAAATACTTTGTTCCCTCCATACGTCTCCCATAGAGTTGGTCATAAGGAGTGTGTTTGAGGAACTACTTCACCATTCACTTTTCATTGGGCCATCTGGTTCACATTCAGGAACAATGTCCTCTGACCACAATACAGAATCTTGTCCCTTCTTGCATTTTGCCTGCAAAAGTTCCTTGTTTGAAAACAAATTTTCTTGCTTTCCTTCCTGAGACTCTCCAAATCTCCACTTCATTCAAATATTTTAATTGTCTTGCATTAGGAGAGAAAGTTTTTCATTCTCCTGCAACATTCCATTGTCAACAGAAAGGCTGACAGAACTATAAGCACAGTGGCTATTATATTGAGCAGTTTCTAAACAATATCCTTTTGCTGTCCTTCTGCTTTCAGTGAAATTATAGGGTGCTTTCTTCTTTTTGGAACAATGCAGTTCAGCTCACACACAGGGGGTCCTGAACAGATGCCTTATCAACTTACTGAGCCTCAGTATTAGAGCAAGCATCATTGAGCATGTCAGTTCAGGCACTTGCAGCTTCACTATCTTGGTTCATGTTAGCATGCCAGAGAGAAAGGAGGAATGGAGTTACAAACTTTGATATGGACGTGTAACCAGTATACACACACACACACACACACACATACATATGTAGTTATGTGCTGCATGATCACGTATACATCAATGGGTGGTGAAGAGGGACTTGCTTGGAAGTGCACAAGGAGGCCATCCGGTGTTGAGTTTGCAATGCCAGGGCCACTGTAACAGCTTCCCTGGCTAGGACGCAGCCCATGTCTCAGCTGTAGCCCTAGAGTGATGGCACAACTTGCAGCATCCTAGCCAAGGCTGTCACTGGAGCATGCCCTACCCAGCCATCCCACTGATATGTATCTGTGGGGAGACACTGGGCCGCAGCCACTCTTCTCATTCCCTCAGGGCTTTGACTAGGTCCCTGGGGACTGCTCAGAGAACCACCATTTTCCCAGAGACAGCCAACTACAGATACAAGTTTTCAAACCCTAAAGTTCTAGATGCTACAGAAAGCCAGAGCAGCTTGCAAGGGGGTTATTTTGATATGTGTGAGTATATACAAACATACATACAAACATGCGTACATGTTCTACAACATCCAAATCACCACTCATCTGTCACTTTGCAGTACTGTGGTGGCTTGCACATTGCTGTGAGGTTGGAGACTATGTGACCAATATTTAGAATACCAGTAAGGTCACCCATGGTGGACAGGTTTCAGTGGAGCTTCTGGACTAAGGCAGACTGAGAAAAAAATGGTGCCATCCACTTCTGAAAGAACTGGCCACTGAAATCTTTATCAATAGCAGTGAAACACTTTGTGATATATTATCCAAATCACATACCATCCTATTTCACAGAATGTATCATGCATTTTTTTTTTTTTTTTTGCAAACACATATTGCTTTATTTAGTGTTTCTCTGGATTGCAGAAATATCAGCAGTGGGCCAAAACCCCCAGGAGGGCACAGAGGCAGCTGGAGAGCCCCCAGGCCTTCTGGGGCAGAAACAGCTGAAAGAGGTTATGCCCCTGCAGCTCCTCCCAAGGTCAGCCCATCCCTCGGGTGCCCAGTCCAAGGAGGGGGTACAGGGCCAATCAAGGCCTTATGTCCCTGAATTGGGGCCAAAGTGTGTGGGCAGGGTTGTCATCCTAAGGCATGGACTCAGGCAGAGGTATTCCTCCACCTGGCTGCCCTCAAGGCTGATTGCTGGTCAGGGAGCCAGAAGCACACTTCAAACATGACCCATGTTCTATGGGGCTCTCTGTCTCTGGGAGAGGCAGTGAGGTGTGCTGAGACCAGGGCTGCAGTACTGGTTTGCCCCACCCTACAGTATGGGCTTGGGCAAATCCCTTCCCTTCTTTGGTCCTGGGTCTCCTGCTCTCTACCACCAGGGACCTGGATTAGAAGATCTCTCTGAGTCTTCCAATAGTAGTAATATTTGCTTATTTGAAATGCATGTTCAGTAAATAAGTAAAAACAATATTTATAGAAATACATGTTGATAGATCAACTGTGAATATGAATTAGGAGCTAATAAATTTTCATTGCCTTCATCTACCTAAAATTAAATGACCCACTAAGTTGCTGCTGAAAATTCCTTAAGACACCTGCAAATAGTAAGCATCTCATATGAAAAATGGAGAATTTTGGTGAAAATCCTGGAGTGAAACCACATAGAATGGAGAAAAAAGTAGACATTTTCTCTACTCCTTCAATATACCAGGCTATTTGAAACCATGATATCTGTAGCTGCTGCCCCCACTCTACACAATTTCAAACCACTCCAATTTTCTTTCCATTCCTAACCCACAGAAAAAACAACTCTGCCTTACCTTGATCCTGCAACTCCCATTCATCCTTCTCCCAAGACCCCATCAGATGCACAGGCTGAATATGTGTCTGGTAGCTTAGTGCCTAAGGCACTTGACTGCTAACCAGAAGGCTGGTGGTTCAAATCCACCAGCCACTCCTTGGAAGGGAGATGGGGCAATCTACTTCCATAGTGATACTGCCTCGGAAACCCAAGGAGGGGTCGCTGTGAGTTGGGTCTGATTCAACGGCACACAACAACAACAACAACATAGAGCATTAAGGAAGGTTGGACACTCTACTTCCATAGTGATACCACCTCAGAAACCTAAGGAGGGGTCGCTATGAATAGTGTCGGAGTTGACGGCACATAACAACAACATAGAGCATTAAACTTCAAAATGAGACTTATAAATATGCAAAACCCACATTTATGAGGATGGAAAACTTCCTGAGTAAGATACTGTAACTGACAGTAACCAGGACTCCCCTTGCCTCCACCTCTTAGTTCCCAGATTCATGATTCTATCTATTGAGATTCATCTTCACAGGGTTATCATTGCCAACCTGGATGTTGTGACCTCAACAAGCCATTCCATTGCACTATTGGGCCAGCAACTTCTGGGTGACATGGGATAGATATGTTAGCACCAGTGAACCCATCTATGGTCTTGTGTTCACTGCCACACCTCCTTTGTTAAAAAGAGGCCCCTTTAGGATAACAAAGAAGGTCTGGTGGTGGAGTGGTTAAGGTACTTGGCTGCTCACCAAAAGAGTGGTGATTTGAACCCGCTCGCTACCCCATGGGGGAAAAATGAAGCAGTCTGCTTTGGTAAAGGCTTACAGCCTTGGAAACCCTGTGGGGCAGTTCTACTCTCTCCTGTAGTGTCACTATGAGTCTGAATCGACTTGATGGCACTGGGTTTGGTTTGGTTTGCTTTTGGTCTAACAGCCTTATACAAGATCTTCTCCCATGTTAGTGTGTTAAGAACTTTGTAAGTTCTCAGATACAAATATTTGATCAGGTCCAGCAGGCAGGAAAAGTAAACCCATACCTGAATATATTTTTATTCCAATATTCTAGAGACTACTCTTGTGGGAAATTAAAGGATGCGGAATTGGGTAGAGAGTGAAGATGAACTCTGATGTGGAACAACAAAAGATACCAAATAACCCTGTGAAATCTCTTGATATGGGACAGCTTTTCTCACACTGAGACAAAGGAGCCAGACTCCACAGATAAGTCACAGGTGTGGGATGTTCTTAGGAAGTGACATTACCTTAGACAATGTGATAGATACTATGCAGGTCCAAGGTAATTTGCGGAGGGAATCAGCTGAGAGATACCAGTTGCCGACATTCTCAGCACCTCGGAGAATAAATACTTTAGTCTTTAAGAGGGATGATGAGACTTGAGCACACTACCACATTACTGGAGATTCCAGGGCAAGACGTATACAGATATATTTGCTCTTTACTCTTAAATGTGCATTTTGGTCACAGTGTAAGTTGTTTAACACCATTTGAATATAGGATATAGGGGGTAGAGAGCAAAACAATATTAGATCTCTGGAGGTAGAAATCACTCCCCCATCTCCAAAAAATATGTTGTTGTTATTGTTGTTGTTTTATGTACCCTCAAGTCAGACCCAACTCATAGTGACCTCTCCTTGGGCTGCCAAGGCAGTTTCACTATGGAAGTAGACTGCCCAACCTTCCTTCCAAGGAGTGGCTGGTGGGTTTGAACCACCAGCCTTCTGGTTAGCAGTCAAGTGCCTTAGCCACTATGCTACCAGAGCTCCCAGGAAAATTGAGAGTAGAAAACATGAAAATGATTCAGACTTCATTCATTAACAATAAACACTTAGACATCTGGCTGTTTTTGTCTCTTCCCAATCCTTGTATGGTTCACCTTTATGCACTCACTGCTGGTCCTGGGATGGGTAGTGAACAGAGAATACTGTATAACATTGTGGAAGAGTGTCAAGTGACAGTGACACTGAGCACTGGTGAAATGAACACTTAATGGAAATACGTGGGCTTACAGCAAAGGCTTCAGCAATAGATGGTGTTTGGTAACACTGTTGGTAGTAAGTAGTTCTCTTCTTCCTAGTCTGACTAGTATCACCCCAGCTATCAACTAATTTTCATTAAGCCAATAATTAATTGCAGCTTTTACCACCTTCCTAGAAACTTCTGAAAACCTAATATTCTGTCTTAACTTTCTACAGATCTCACTATATATTCATACATGATCTGGTAGCAATTCCATGTAGTAGATATAAACTTTTTGTTTTAGACATATGAAATAAGGAGTTATATGGATAGTAGTTATATCTCATCTTTATCTTTAACCAGTGATGTGAACATGTTTGCATGATATAACCTGAATCTTCTCAATTATAGTGTAGTGAAAAAAATATGATTCAAATAATGATGGTGAAGATTCAATAGTAATGTCTGTCTTACAATCTGAACTTTATAATTTGTAACTATTGTTAAAACTATTTTTAGCTTTAATTTTTCTTTTACTGTGAGGCAAAATATAAAGTGTTGATAGAACAGTTACAACTGAAAATAATGCAGCACAGTGAGGAGAATCAAGGAAATGAGTGTTTCTGAGCATACTTTATTATAATTATTTTGGTTGTTCATAAATATGATTTTCACCTTCTTTTTCTCTTCCTGTATTTAAGCAGCTTAAGGTCTCAAAGGGCTGAATCTCAGGTAAGTGGGTCCTTTCACTGCTTTATTCTCAGCCCTGTCACTGTACACAAGACATTTAACATCTCATGTTTCAATTTCTTTATCCACAAGCCAGAGGCCATCATCCTGACCTATATCATCAAAAAGCAATTTCTATTAGCAAATTAATGACTGTTGAGGCAGCTATCAATGCTGAGTATCATTCATATTAGATTGGGCTTCGGTTGCCAAACAGAGAGTGAATCATTCCAGAAAGCCCCTTTGGGAACAAGAGTTTAAGGTTTTTTTCTCTTTCTGGCTGCTGAGGAAAAGTACTGGTCAAAGAGAAGAGAGAAAGACATGGGGGAGGAGAAGGGCAGGGAGGACAGGAGATAAAACAGTTCAAGGTTGTCTTTCCCTGACTTCATTCCTGCAATGCCGGCCTCACCCTTTATGACAAGGTCTGGGGAAGATGTAGTTTATGATGTGCTTCAAGTGTGATAAAGAAGCTGAGAGGTGAGCCTGGGAAGGATTAGGTGCCCTTGAGGACCGGATGGGCTTGAGTACTCTGTTAGGATGGATGTTATTAAATTGAATTATTATTATTAGCACTTAGACAATGTGGGGAGGAAAAAGAGGAGAAAGGAAAGAGCTAAATTAAAACTGCATGTGGGTCGTGTTGTGAGAGAATTCCAAGAGCGGCAGCTGGTCTGGACATATAGCATGGAATACAGTAGATCTTGTTATTCTGTGGGCATTCTTTAATTTCACCAGGAATGAGTTTTATTAGGACTTTTTATCCTGTATCTGGAGATGAGCCCATGCTTTTACCTTGGTTCTACTGAGAGACCAAGATCCATCCAATTTGGATTTCGAAAGTCTGTCTCTGTGGACCTCTGCTCCGGTGCCGGTGGATCCCTCCTCTCTAGTCTCCTGCATTTACTCGTGTTATTCTACCTTTGGTAGCGTCTTCATGCTTTTCTGATCTAAATCATATTCTCCCCATCTTTCACAGGACAGTTTCAAAATTACGCTCATCATTTTTACTGACAGTAGTTAACATTTATGAAGCACTTATCATGTGCCAGGCAAGGTGCTAAGCACTTAGTATTTATTATCTCATTTCATCTTCATGTGTGCTCTATGAGGTAGATTTTACCTTAGAATAGTACAGTAGTTTTAGCCCAGAGTTCACAACAAGTGTCAGAACTGGGACTCAGATCTGAGTTTGACTCCAAAACCCTGTGATCCTAAATAGTACTAGCCCCCATGAAGCCTAAGCAGACAACTCTAATCTGTACCAATTTATAAAAGAAAAAGTACCCATTGAATAGTGGAGTTACTATTCTAAGCAGAATAACTATCCTTAAGACTACTTTGTAGCTGATGTTGACCAAAAAAAAAAAAAAAAAATTACACCACCAATAGTAGAGCGTTTGAGTCAAGAACAGAGGTATATAATATAAATGAAGAAGTACTGAGCGATTATACCTCCAAAAATGTAAGAAGCTATTTAGAGCATCATTTATACACCACAGGACCTGCACTGATGCTTACTTTTCTGTTCTTATATTATTTGATATATCATCAGCAATCACATATTGAAATCCTTTTCCTCTTTGCAATGTGTGTGTGTATGTGTATGTGTATATATATATATATATATATATGTGCCGTCGAGTCGACCCCGACTCATAGTGACCCCTCCTTGGGTTTCCGAGGCAGTATCACTACGGAAGTAGGATTGCCCAACCTTCCTATATATATATATATATATACACACACACACACACACACATACACACACACATACATATTTCTTCAGGTTCCACAGTGGGCGGACATTCTCCTTCTGCCTGGGGATTTGTTTTACCTCATTAAGCTCTCTTTCCCCAGGTTTCTATGCCTTCTCTAGATCTGTAAAACTTAATGTGTCCTTGGATTTTTCATTGCTGTCCTCCTCATCTCCACACTCTCTCCCTGGGTAACCTCATTTATTTTCATAGCTTTGCTTTGCATCTGTACAATAGTCTTTCAAATTTTATCTTCATTGTAGGCTTTACCTAAACTCCAAACTAGAACATATCACTGATTTAAGAAATTACTATTATACACTCCATTGAACAGGTCAGGAATCTAGATGGTGTCCTTGTTTCCTTTCTTCTACTCAACTGATCATGTCTGCTCTTATAACAAGTCTCAGAAAAACTTTCTCTAAAGTATTTCTCAACTTAGTTCACTTCTGTAAATCACCAACACCCTAATTCATGGATTAATAATCTCTTACCTGGACTCTCAAAATAAACATCTACTGGCTTCCCATTTGTCCATGTGTCCACTTTCAATTCATCTTCTACACAGAATGGCTTTTGAAAAATTAACCAGTTAATGTCACTCATCTACTCAAACCAGTCTCAGGATGTATCATCCCACTTGGGAAAACACTTGAACACATGACCCTGGTCCAGGAAGCTATCTGTGATCAGATGATCATCTCTAACTGCTCCTCTATCTTCCCATTAGGTTCTTATTGTTCATACTGTTGAGTTGGCTCCTACTCATACTGACCCTCTGTACAATATAACAAAATACTGCCCAGTACTGGGCCATCCTTACAGTTGTTGCTATAATTGAGCCCATTGTTTCAGCCATAGCTGGTAAAGTAGAGGACCAGTAAAACAGAGGCAGGTTGCCCCATTAAAACTCAGTCACATTGGTTCTTATTCTTTCCTTGCACTATCAAAGCCCATTCTTGCCTCTAGCCTCTCCCATATCGGTCTCCTGTGACTGAAATGTTCTCCTACATGACCTCCACAGACTTGCTATAGGATTGTCATCCTAAGTGTCACCTCCTAGGCAATCTGAAGTAGCTTGCTAGTCACAATGATATCATTCTATTTAATTATCTAAATAGCTTATATCTCCACCTACTCTTTCATGTTTATTTTCTTCCTGTCTCTTACCTTCTGACAAGAATGCTGATTTATTTAAACAGTCTTATTCAATCCTACTTTTGTAGTGATACTGCCTTGAAACCCAAGGAGGGATCGCTATGAGTTGGGGCTGACTCGATGGCGCATAACAACAACAACAACAACATTCATTTTTATAACCTTAGTGATTAGAAGAATGTCTACTATATAACCATTTCTCAGATTTTGTTGAAAGAAAGCTAAAAAGGACAAAGAAGTTAGAGAAAAAAAGAACAGAAAAAGAATGATCCTCTATATAAGTATACTAAGTCACTGTTACCCAAAGAATGAACTTAAAATTTTGACATAAGGATGTAAATACAGTGATGAAAGTGTCACTGGAATTTAGTGAGGTCTGACAGATGATTGAAAAATAACAAATAAAAGTCTTACCTTAAAAAAGGAAATCAGTTTAAACAAAGGACATGAAAAAATAGCACTGAACTCAAAGAAACTGTTATATGCCTGAACAGAAATCCTTTAACTCGTCTGAGGTAGTATAATGGAAAGTATTTTGGTGACTAAATAAAAAAAGGAAAACAAAGTGATATCACTGTGAGATGACACTATACAGAATATCATTAGATCAAATATATGATTATAGGATTTTTTTTCTAATATAGATCATCAAAACGATACACAAAGAAGTTAAAGTGGAGGGAATGGGAGGCAGACAGGGCAATTTTCAAATATTCTCATATTTCTCTCAGCAAAAGTTACCACAATTGTTCAAATTATTTAAGTAAGAAATTTGAATATTATACTTGACAATTTTATGTCCCTCAAAATTCAAGTCAAAACAATCACTCTATCTTATCTGTAATTTGAATAAAACTGAGCTGTGTAAGTGGTCCAGCCTTTGCATAGCTTTGCATTCAACAAACACTAAATATTTGCTAAAATCTTTACTCAAATTGTTAATAAAAATTTTCAAAGCTACACAAAACATGTGATAAACATTTTAAACAATTCAATTAAATATGTTTTCTCCTCCTCCTGAGTGTTTGCATACGAGTGAAGGAATGAAAGAGAAAGGAGAGATTGAGATTGAAGGAAAGCGAAAAAGAGAAAGAGGTAAAGAAGATGAGATACAGGGAGGCAGAAAGATTTGTGAAATATTTTTTAAGTAAAAATAAAAGTAGTAAAACTGTGGGTGTAAATGACTGTGTATTTACCTCCAAGTCTTTCTTTCATGCCTCTCTTTAAGTTTACTCAGACTCTTGTCTTCTTTTTCTCTGACCCAATCCATGGTAGCTATTCTGTTCCACCACCTCTTTCTGTTCCTACCATTCTTTCCTCTATCAGTAATACCCCTTTAGGGTATGTAACGTAAATGAAACGAAGCAGATCTAACAACTTCTTAGCTCTCATTTTCAGCCACATGTCTGTAAAAGCTATTCTCGAACACCACTGTAACTTCATAGTCTAAATATAAATAATTCCCATTGAAACCATCCTATGTACATCTTAGCATCATTTCTCTCTTTCTCTCTCTTTTTCTTTTTCTTAGTAGCTGGTCTCTCACATCTATCCTTCCACAGCAACAAGTGCAATGTTTTCCAGGAAGAAATCCAATCAAGGCACTTTTTTTCACATAAAACCCTAAAATAACTTCTGATTGCTATTACTTTCCAAATGCCTTCACACAGTTTGAAAAATATTCATGATATGACGTCTTTCTAGTTTCTGAGGCTTATGTCATACCACTTCATTCCTAGTCTATAACTGCATGAATGCTCCATGACTCCTGAAATATTCTGTTTCCTTCTCCTTCTGGATCTTGTTACACTTCCTCTTTCTTCCTGGAAAGCGTCCCCTCCCCTTCTCCCACATAACTATGCTCATTCATCAGTGGGTCAGTGAAGATATCCCTCAGATATCATAAGTTTAGATTCTCCTATCAAACATAGTCATACTGTTGAGTACCTTTCCCTGAAAGCCCTTATCACAATTGTGATTAATTGAACAATGATTTGTTTAATTTTTCTTCTTTTTCTTAGGTAACAAACTGCACAAAGGCAAAGGTGTCATCAATCTAGCACATTAAAGGAACTTAACACACACATACACACCACCTGTTGAGTGAATTAGTGGGTACATGAATAAATAAATTTGTGAATAAATCTGTTAAAGGACTAAAGCTAGGAAAAAGAAAATATGGCAAATTCTTGCCTCTCTTTGCTGATAAATTCTCCATTCACCAGGAAGAATAAACAATAAGTTTCTGCAGTTGACTATGATCAGCACGGAATCTTGTTCAGCAAAGTCACAGTGACAAGGAACTTGCAAGAACATGACAATGTCATACTGCAATAACTCTAAGGAAGAATTCTGGGCCACTTAATAGTCAGTCTACTTTCTCTGATCTGCCCAGTGAAAGCACCGATCAGCATGTAATATGGACACCATGGCTTACTATATAGACATTGCACTACTCCATCAGTATTCAGACTCCTGCTTCCTTCTCTGTGCCTTCCAATCTTTATCAGTTCTATTTCCAGAAACTTTCCTAGATTCAGCAATGGTAATAAAACTTACTTTTACATTCCTCAGTTTCATATTGATCTATAGTTTCTATAGCAAAAAAAAAAACCTCTGCTATCAAGTCTATGGCAACTCATAGCAACCCTACAGGATACAGTAGAACTGCCCCACAGGGTTTCCAAGGTTGTAGAGCTCTGGTAGCATAGTGCCTATGGCACTTGACTGCTACCCAGAAGGCTAGTGGTTTAAACCCACCAGCCACTCCTCGGAAGGAAGATGGGGCAATCTACTTCCATAGTGATACTGCCTTGGAAACCCAAGAAGGGGTCACTATGAGTCAGGTCCAACTTGATGGTACATAACAACAACAACAACTAAATCTTTACAGAAGAAGACTGCCATCTTTCTCCCACAGAGCAGCTGGTGGGCTCTAACTACTGACTTTTTGGTTAGTAGTCGAATGCCTTAACCACTGAGGCACCAGAGCTCTCTTATAGTCTCTATGGCAGCTATCATATGGGCTGATTGTACATAGGCTTCGCTGATGCTTGATGCATGTGTTCTTATCCTGGAAGTGGAAAAAAACAATACTTGATTACACATCTCCTTACTTCCCCTTTGTGTTGGCAATTCTCTCCTACTGGGGCAGCATGACTACAATGGAAATTCTATAATAAACTCACGCTCTAAAGGATATAGACCAAAGATAGAAAGAGGGACATGTAACTGAACAAATATGTGAAAGAACCCTTCATGGCCTTAAGAAGTTTATCAGGAAAACTAAAAACCAGAAGGAGGTGAAAAGTGAAAAAAAAAATACAATATTCAGGAAAATAGTGATTTTCTCTTTACAGAGCTGGAAGAAGAACATGGCTTTGAATAGATAAAATGCTGTTAAAAATGTCAAAGAAATCAAATGATTCATGCATCTCTTATTTTACCCCTATTATATCTATCAAAGAGAATGATCTATAAACAGTAAAGCATAAAACAAAATGCATAAAGAGTAGATCACGGAGGAAGATAGGTGCCAACATCTTTGAGTGGCATCTCTCTGCTTTAAATAAGCTTAATTCTTACAATATTCATTGGATCCACTCTAAGCCCTCTTTTCACCAAGTATTCCCAATATCTGATCATTCTACTTCAGTATCTAATTCCTTTTAAGCAACTCTGACCTGAGATGATAGTCCCAAATACTGACACTGAAGCTCTTCTATGAGTCAAAATTTTCAAGATTGAATCTCTACTTTTTTGTCTGCACATCTTGGTCATCAGAATCTCATGTATTATTGTGCTTCACCCAGTGTAGAGTTCCAAGTTACTTCAATTTGATCAGTGCCGATTATTTAAAGTGTGGCTGGTGACAGGCACATATCCTTCCAAGACACCAAATTTAACTTGCTCAGTTTAATGACTATAATTGATCTACCCTCTTCAACCATTTACTATGTGCCCTGCCATTGCCCTTCCTGTGCTTGCAATAATTAGACTACTTTGCTTCAACAGCCAATCCATATATAGACCCTAGCTTGTACTCATTCAAATGCTAAGTCCTAGGTCCAAGCACTATCACCTTTTTAATGACTCTCAATGACAAATAAATGGAATTTTACTTTTTCCTAAGGGGTTGCAAAGAATTATTTCTTTTTGTGGAAAGAAAGTCTGATGTTTACGACTCAAAGATGGTTGTAATTTTCATACCAACTTTAGAGCCTTTGTATGAGCAGCCGTCTTGAATGCTGCCTTTCAACAAAGGCCCTATTAATGCTTGTTATTTATTAAAGTTGTTGACAAACAAGATTGCTCCTTTTCACGATACCCTTCTGAAATCTCTCATGTCCAGCCTGGCTGTGTCTTTACACAAGGCTCAGCATACCTGGAAGGCAAAAGGCCATTAACCTGCATGTGTAGTTTGTGGAAAACAGGGAATGGACTTCTTTACCGTCTACCAAATCATCACACGCTCTAGTTTGACATACCCAATCCAACCAACCCACTGCCATTGTGTCAGATGTGACTCATGTTTTATTTATTTACATGAATCTTGGAGCTATAAAAGATAAAGAATTAACATCTTACCTTTTTGCATGTTGTTGCTGTTGTTATGTGCTGTCAAGTCAGGCCCGACTCACAGGGACCTCCCCTTGGGTTTCGGAGGTTGTATCACTATGGTAGTAGAATGCCCAACTTTCCTTCGGAGGAGTGGCTGGTGGGTTGGAACCACCAGCCTTCTGGTTAGCAGTTAAGTGCCTTAGACACTACACTATCAGAGCTCCTACCTTTTTGGATAAGAAGTAATAAAATATTATATAGTTGTTTTGTGGCAGAACTGTAATGAAAATCTTAATTCTATAATTCTCAATTTGGACTTTTTAAAATACATTATACAATTTTCTTGGTCTACTAAGGCATTATTATTTTGTTTTTTTTTTTTTAAATACTTGTGTTTTTGGGAATATGTACCAAACAGTATATATTTAGAAATAGGGACGTTTTGTCCAATAATTTTAAAAACAGAAGGATTAAGTAAAGTTTCATGGATTACTTTAAATGCAACATTTTTCAGCTTTTGATATGCTGTTATAAATTATTAATCCTCAAGGATGTGATATAATGTGTGTAATGCTTCCCAAACTTTGAGGGAGGAGCAGAACATTTTTTTTTCTCCCATAGAGCATCTTCTTATAAATCTCATCAAAAGGATGTCTGCATTGATTTTACGACATTAAGACAGTTTAATGAATTCATTCACATTCCACAATAGGGTAGGTGTCTGAAAACAGGCACAAGGAAAAGAAGTAAGGAAGAAACATTACATGCCTTAGGATCCTTTTTGGAGATATGAATACAAGAGAAAGTTGGGCAAGTCAGAGAAAAGATTGTGCAGAAAAGGTCATTTGAAAATAAACTTGCCTAAATTATATGTATTTTTAGAATACTTTCTGGGCTGCATGTTAATAGTCATATTAAGACTCAGGTCCAAAAGTCATTTCAAACTAAGCAAATACAAATTTTCTTAAGTTATAGGATAGCTGTTGAGTTTTCCGAAGCATGGGTGAGTTTCTTCAGAGTCCCTTTGGTAGTGATATTGCCTTGGAAATGCAAAGATGGGTCGCTGTGAGTTGGATCCGACTCCACTGCAGTGTTTTTTTTTTTTTTAATGGCTTATGTCCCCGTGTCTTTGTAAATCAAGAGAAGACCTCTACAAGTTGTCATTTGGGTTTGAGCATTTCTTTGGGCAAAGATGTATCTTCATGTAATGACCCTAAAACAAAGAATGCTAGGAGTAACACAGTCAACATGCAAATATCTTCTAATCAGTGTTTATTAACACTAATCAATTAGCCATTACTATATTTTTTTATAGTCAAGGGCTCATTAATCTATCAAAATATCTTAGTAAAACAGTGATCTTTGTTTCTTTTACCTTTCTCTTCTTTTTGGGCTAAAATTTCTTCTGGATGAAGTATATCCTTTAAAAGTTGCTTTAATAGCTGTCTGTGTTAAATATGTTTAAGTCTAAAATGTACAAATCAAATCCAAATAAAAATGAAATGTTTATTTGTCTGAAATGTTTATTTTAATCTCATTGTGTATTATATTAAAAAATAGTATATATATATACACCCATTCCTTACTTATTGACATGACTAGGCCATTATATGAAAATTAGAAATATGCAAATATGGAAGATAATCACATCAAATTACAAAATGGAGGATGATGACACATTACATTACAGATTACATCATTACATAACGGCCACACCACAGAGAATCACCATCCAGCCAAGTTGACACATAACCTTAACCATCACAGCCAGAGTTGCTCTCTCTTTTCAATTTGGCATTTGTTACTGCCATATGTATGTCATTAATTGGCAAAATAGTTAGATAGTGGGTTTTTTTATTATTGATGTGAATTCAAAATATCAGATAACGAGATAGTCAACAAGTGAGTACTAAGTATAATCTTATGATGAAAGTTACTTTCACTGAACACTTTGAAAATTATTCTTCATTGTTTCTCAGACATTATTTTTGCTGCCAAGATGTATTCTTTTTGGTTAACTGTCATTTTACTTTAACTATTATATCTTTTTCTCTCATACTTTTTAAAATTTCTTACTTAGTCTAGACATTTTAAAATTTCTCTATAACATGAAATCTTTCTCAGTACTCTGGGCAACATTTGATATGAGAATTGATTTTCTTAAGTCATTTTTAGGTTTTGGGAAACTTCTACCCATTAGACATTCTAATATAGTTCTTACTTCTTTTATGCTCCTTCTTTTTGGAATTAAAAGTGAAGGCAGCCCAGTGTCTCTTAGTTCTGTCTACCATATCTCTCAATTGCTTTTCCCACGTGAATTTTTCAGTATTATTTTCCTGTTCTTTAATTCTTCCTTTGACTTTATTCAGTCCAGAATTTCTTTTACTTATAACATTTTAGTTAATTTCAATTTCATGTATTTTTTAAACTTTTGAAGGAGTTACTTTTTATGTCTACCAGGTTTTTGTTTTGTTTTTCATTTAATGCTTGAATCTGTTCCCTAGTATCTCTTGTGTGTGCATTTTAACAGATATAATTCCTTCCATTTTCTCTTTGAGCATCCTAACTTTGTTTGTTTATAAGGCTTTGCCATAATATTTTATAAATATACTTTCATTTGGAGTTTTTCAGTTGATTTTGTATATTAGCTTATTTAATGTGCCTAAGGCATCTGACTGCTAACCAGAAAGTTGGCAGTTTAAACTCACCAGCTGCTCTGAGGGAGGAAGATGAAGCAATTTACTTCTGTAAAGATTTACCACTTTGGAAACACAATGAAGGTTGTACGAGTTGGAATTAATTCAGTGGCCATTGTTTTTTTTTTTTTTTTAATGTTTATGTATTTCTATTTGTAGGTTTAACTTTAGTCTCTCTGTGTCACTCTGGTGGTGTAGTGTCTAAGGCATTGGATTGCTAACCAGAAGGTTAGTGGTTCAAACTCACCAGCCACTCCACAGAAGAAAGACTGGGCCATCTACTTCTGTAAAGATTTACCACCTCAGAAAACCAAAGGGGTCACGATGGTCAGAATCGACTCAATGGCAGTGAATTTGGTTTGATATTTTTGGTGTCTCTCTCTGTCTCTCTCCTTGTTCCTACACTCTTGCTCTCACTCTTTCCCTCCATCTTCATTGATCTTCCTCAATCTAGAGATGCTATGGATACATTTATTCAGCCCTAGAGGTCCAGTCAAGTGCTGAGGCTTAAAATGGTAATCTGGAATTCCTGTGTCATGTACAATTCATAAATATCACCTACCCATGCAAGGGAATGCAGGTTTATTCAATCCCAGATCATGAGCCTTTCACTTCACAAAACCCCAAGGAAATGACTCTAAGATGTAAGCCTAGCCGTATTCGACAGAAGTTCTTTGAAATCCTTTTTTCATGAATAAGAGGGACCTAAGCAAGACATTATTTTTGGACTCAAGTTCCCCTCTGCACACAGACACATTTTCTGCCCTTTCACACACAAAACCAGCCACTCCTTATAACCCACAGTCAACTCAGAACTTTAGCCTCACTTATAGTAGAATTTTAAAATTTAATTTCAATTTTCAAATTTCTTTTATTCCTAAGATTTCTGAATATATATATATATATATATTTTTTTTTTTCATTTCTGTTTGTATCTGTTTTTAGTATCTTATTTGTGCATGTGTATTTTAACAGATGTAATTCCGCTTCTGATTTTAGTATCTTAATCATATGGATGTCCTGACAAAGTTCTCTGGCTTTTTGCTCTCTCTGAGTCCTATATTTGCCTCATCATCATCTGATCACCAGTTCTTTAGACTTGAGCCAGCATCTTACCATCTGACCTTCCAAACTTGGGTTCATCACCCCCTGCAGCTACATGAGTCAGGAGAAGCCTCCAGCCTGATTTGTGACCCACAAACTTGGGGCTTGGCAGCCTCTACAGTCATGTGAGCCATTTTCCTTTAAACACATACATACACACATATATAAGCTACACTGATTTTTCTTCTTTAGAGAAATCAGCCTGAGACAAATAGTAGAAAGAGTGATTCTAGAGAAGCAAAGTCATAAAGATTAGTTTTCTAAATTGATTCTCAAGTCTGACTAAGTCTTAAAGGCCCTGATGATTCTGCCTCCATTAGTAAATGTTGTTGTTATTGTTATGTGCCATCAAGTCAGACCCGACTCACAGCAACCCCTCCTTAGATTTCTGAGGCAGTATCACTACGGAAGTAGATTGCCCAACCTTCCTTCTGAGTAGTGGCTGGTGCGTTGGAACCTCCAGCCGTCTGGTTAGCAGTTAAGTGCCTTAGGTACTACACTACCAGAGCTCTCCCATTAGTAAATAGGGTGCTACTAATCCATGGTATAGGAGCTCTGGTAGCATAGTGCCTAAGGCACTTGACTTTTAACCAGAAGGCTGGCAGTTCAAACCCACCAGCCACTCCTCAGAAGGAAGGTTTGGCAATCTACTTCTGCAGTGATACTGCCTTGGAAACCCAAGGAGCGGTTGCTAAGAGTCGGGTCAAACTCGATGGCACATAACAACAGCAACAGCAATCCATGGTATGAGGTGGCAGTATTTAGACACAAAATAGCCTTACCAATAGATCAAGTTTGGGTGAGAAATGAGGTTTTTGGTGATCACATGTTTGATACTTTTCTGAATTATGCCAGAATGAGAAGTATAGAGAAGGTCATTGCTTGGTCTTACAGTAGACAAAATGTTGAAAGAAGAGATGAGCTCAGGGCTTCAGAGTCACAACTCAAGCACTACTTAAAAGACCTCAATGTTCCCACTTGTATCCTGAAAGTCTTGTTTCAGAAACATAATAACATAGTTGATATTGCCAAAAACCAAATTCAGAGGCTTATCATAAGAGTGGCTGAATTACAATGCCAATTAAATTCTCAATTTCAAATGGGGTCTAAAGTTAATTGGGAAGAAATGAGATCCTGAAACTTAAGATGGAGACATATGGGCAGATAATCAGGAAGCTGAGGACATTGAGGCCCCAAATTCAATTGAATGACTCCTACCAGCAGAACCAGTCCAGAGGACATAATTTTTATCACAATGGTAAGGAGTAAATTTGAGAAGGGAGCACCTCTTCTCGCCTCCCCTCCCTCTGATTACCCCATCCTTGTGCCCTTCATAACTATGTATTCCTGTCTGTCCAGGTTTCCCTCTGTGTGGATGCTGCTCCTCTGGGTCTCATGGCTGATTGATCTAAGGGGTGCATCTCCTTAGAGTAGGTGGGTGCATCACCCTGAGATAGGTGTTTTCCATGTAGGTCATTCTACTGTTGGGCTGAGAACCAGTCTATGTAAGTGAGTCCATTTCTAGATCTGAACCCAGGGCCATAGTCACAAGGGTTCCACCAGTCTCTATCCAACTAGCAAATCTGGTCTTTTTTGTGTTTTTGAATTTTGGTCTACATTTTTCCTCCCACTCTATCTATGATCCCCAGTTTTGATCTCTTTCCAAGTGGTTGGCATTAGTAGCTGGGCACCATCTAGTTCTTCTAGTCCCAGGGTCAAGCAGGCTGAGGTCCTCATGGTCCATCTTATCCTTGGACTAATTATTTCCAGATGCCTTTGATTTTCTTCACTCTTTGCTTCAGATGAGAGGAGCCCAATAGTTGCATCTTAGATGGCTGCTCAAAATCTTACAAGACCCCACTCCCTACTCATCAAAATAGGTTGTAGAACAAGATTTTTATGTACTATGTTGTACAAGTGGCAGCATTTAATTGACAAAAACAAGGTGTATGTGGTTACCATAATGGGGTGCAGAGTCAAAGCAGTAACCAGAATAATCTGACCACATAAATTTATGGTATTGGCTAGTTAAGCATGCTATCCCTAAGAGTGAGATACATAGGGAATCTACTAAATATTTACTTAATCTCTACAACTGGAAAAATTCTACATCAAGTAAATGATGGTATAACTTGAATTAGCGGAATAGAGAGTCATGACCCTTCAATCAATTACCAGAATTAAGCCAGTTTATATACCCATAACCCCTTGAATGAAGGGGCAGTCAGGTCCTCTTGTGGAAGGATCCCATTACATTTTCAAAAATTCACACTGTTCATCTTTCTCCCAGCCTTCCCCAAGGGGACCTATTGCCTTTTAGAAGAGTAGTTTTTCATGAGGGAAAAGAAATAATCAGACTTTATAGGGATCCTTGACACTGATTCTGAATTGATATTAATTCCAGGAGACCCAAAACATTACTGTGACCCACCAGTTAGTGTGGGAGTATATGGAGGTTCAAATTATTGATGGAGTCTAAGCTCAGGTCCATCTCTCAGTGGGTCCAGTGGGTCTCCAGACCTATCCTGTAGCAATTTCCCCAGTTCTGGAATGCATAATTGGAATGGAAATACTCAGTAACTGGCCAGATCCCCACAGCAGATTTTTCTTATGTGGAGTAAGGACTATTATGGTAGAAGCAAAGTGCCTGTTGTTAGAACTGTCTCTATCCAGGAAAACAGTAAACCAAAGCAATATCACATTCCTGGAGGGATTGCAGATATTAGTGATAACATCAAAGACTTGAAGGATGCAAGGATGGTGATTTCCACAACAACCTAATTTGACTCACCTATTTAGCCCCTGCAAAAACTTGGTCTTGGAGAATGACAGTAGAAAATTGTAAACTTAATCAGTTGGTGAGTCCATTTTTGGCTGCTTTTTCAGATATAGTTTCATTGCATGAGCAACTTAATACATTTCCTGGTACCTGGTATAAGGATCTGTGGTTATGTAGAGGTTAAGACATTTGGCTACTAACCAAAAGGTCCCTGATTCAAACCCACCAGCTTGTCCATGGAAGATAGATGAGGGAACCTGCTTCCATAAAGACTTAAAGCTTTGGAAATCCAATGGGGGTCTCTATGAGTCAGAATCAACTTGATGACAACCAGTGGTACCTTTGTGGACTTATTGAGTTAGCCAATGCCTTTTCTCAATTCCAATTTGGAAGGATCATCAGAAGCAGTTTGCATTCATCTAGTAAGGCCAGCAATACCTCTGCACTGTAATACTTCAAAGGTATAACAAGTCTCCAGCACTATGTCATAATTTAGTCCACAGAAAACTCAATTGCATTTCCCTTCAACAAGAGGTCACACTGGTATAGTGCATTGGTGATATTATACTGATTGGACAGAGTAAAAAAGAAGTATAAATTCTCTAGACTTATTGGTAAGACATGTGCATGCTAGAGAATAGCAAATTAACCCAACAAATATTCATGTGTCTTCCACCTCAATGAAATTTCTAGGGGTCCATTGTGGGGCCTGTTGAGATATTGCTTTTAAAGTGAAGGGTAAGTTATTGCATCTGACCCCTCTCACAACTAAAAAGGAGTCATAAAGGCTGCTGGGCCTCTTTGGAATTTGAAGACAACAGATCTCTCATTTGGATGTGCTACTTCAGCGTATTTATCAAGTGACTGAAAAAAATTGCTAATTTTGAGTGTGGCCCAGAACAAGAGAAGGCAATGCAGCAGATTCAGGCTGCTGTGCATACCGTTCTGCCACTTTGGACATATGATCTTGTTGATTCAGTAGTGTGTGAACTGTTGGTGGCAGATAGAGATGCTGTTTGGAGTTTTTCCCAGGCCCCTAATTGTGAATCACAGAGAAGACCCTTAGAATTTTGAAACAAAACTCTGCCTCCCTCCACAGATAACTACTCTCATTTTGAGAAATAGCTTTTGTTTTGTTATGGATGTTAGCAGATACTGAAAGCTTAACCATGGGCCACCAAGTCACACTGCAGCCTGAACTACCCATCATGAACTATTTTCTGACCCACATATTCATAAAGTTTTACATGCAGAGAAACACTCCATCATTACATGGAAATGGTATATATGAATTCTGGCTTAAGCAGGACATAAAGACACAAGTAAGTTGCACAAGAAAATGGTCCAAATGCCTGTGGTCTCCAATCCTGTCATATTATCTTTCTCTCCCAGTCTGTACCTATGGCATCCTGGGGAATTCCTTTTGACCAATTGACAGAATAACAGAAAACTCTTTTCTAGTTTACAGATGGATGGTCCTGCATGATATTCAGGCACCATTAGAAAGTGAATAGCAGCAGGATTGTTGCCCCTTTTTGAGACCTACCTGAAAGATAGTGGTGAAGAGATATGCTCCAAATGAGCTGATCTTTCAGCAGTAGTTCATCTGCTATTCACTTTGCTTGGAAGGAGAAATGAGCAGATATGTGATTATATACTGATTCATGAGCTTTGGCCAATTGTTTGGCTGGACAATCAGGGACTTGAAAGGAACGTGATTGGAAAATTAGTGACAAGAGGAAGAGGTATGTGGATAGACTTCTCTGGGCCAAAGAAATGAAGATATTTGCATCCCATGTGAATACTAACCAAAGGGTGACCTCAGCAGAGGAAGATTTTAATAATCAAGTTGTAGTAGTTAATGCTGTATGTCAGCTTGGCTGGGCCATGATTTTAAGTGGCTTGGAAACTGGATGTAGTTATTCCCCATGATGATATTGGACTTGGTGTGATCACCTCCATGGTGGAATCTAGTATGAGTACTTAATCAACTGAAGGAGAGTTGCCTTTGGTTGTGGCTTGCTTCTAGTATATATGGAAACAGTTCCTATACTTGAACCAGTGACCTGCCATGTTGCCTGCTGATCTTGTGATTGTTGCTTTCACAGCCTGTGACCCAACAATCTGCATCCTGCTATACTGTGTGCCAATCTTGAGTTTATCAACCTCTGCAGCTCTGTGAGTCAAAAGAAGTCTGCAGTTTGCTCCAGTATGCCTGGAAGAGCACCTGCATATGTATGAGTCAGGAGAAGCTTCCAACTTGCTTCAGTGGGCTCAGAAGGCAAAGCTGAAGTCCCAAGTCAAGGGGTCTCCACTCAGCCCCTAGAGCTGGCACTTTGAACTTGTACTTCTAGCCTAGTCTTTTCCTAGAGCTGACATTCTGAATTCAGACTTCTAGCCTCATAACTTAAGCATAGGCACTGAAACAAGGCAGGCTTGTGCTTACTCACTGATCTGCACTGAACACGTCCCCTTGTTACCCTACCGAGAGGGACCAGGTCTTCGGGAGC
>NW_006922137.1:210763-213223 GCF_000298275.1 Orycteropus afer afer
AGCAGGGATTGTGGGGCTGGTGCGGGATCGGGCAGTGTTTCGTTCTGCTGTGCATGGGGTCGCTATGAGTCGGAAACGACTTGACGGCACTTAACAACAACAACAACAAGCCTCATAACTTGTAAGAGAATAAATATCTTTGTTTAAGCCATACAATTGTGGCATTTCTGTTACAGCAGTACTAGAAAACTAAGACACAAGTGGATAGGAAGACACATTTTGTGGAAACCAGTTATCCACTTTTCTCAGCCACTCCTGTCATTGCTCAATGAGCTCATAAACAAATGACCATGGTGGCAGGGATGGAGCTTATGCACACTGTCAGCAATGTGGACTTCTACTTACCAAGGCCAACTTAGCTACAGTCACTTCTGAGTGACAAATCTGCCAGCAGCATAAACTAACATTGAGTCCCTGATATGGAACAGTCTTTCAGGGTAATCACCCAGCAACTTGGTGGCAGGTTAATTACATTGGACCTTTTTTATCATGGAAAGGGTGGTGCTTTGGTTCTTATTGTAATCAACCCTTACTCTGGATATGAATTTTCTTTCCCAGCATACAATGCTTCTGCCAAAACAACCATTCATGGACTACAGAATGCCTTTTTCACCATGATGGTATTCCAAACATTGCCATTGATCAAGGGACTCACTGTACAGCAAAAGAAGTGTGGCAATAGGCCAATGTTCTTGGAGTTTACTGGTTTTACCATGTTTCCCATTATCCTGAAGCAGTTGACTTGACAGAAGGATGGAATGGCCTTCTATGGACACAGTCACTTTGCCAGTTTGGTAACAATACCTTGTAAGGTTGGAGCAATGTTTTCCAGAAGCAATACATGTTCTAAACCAGTATCAAATATATGGTGCTGTATTTTTCATTAGCCAGCTTTCACAGGGGCAAGAAACTAAGGGTGGAAATGGGAGTGGCACCAATCCCTAGCACCCCTAGTGACCCACTGGCAAAATTTTTGCTTCCTGTTCCTGAGACCTTATGATCTACAGGTTTGGAGGTCTTAGTTCCAAAAGGTGGAGTACTGGCACCTGGAGATACAATATTGATTCCATTTAATTGAAAATTAAGAATGACACCCAGCCATTTTGGGTTCTTCATGCCACTGGATCAATATGTAAAGAAGCAGATTACTGTATTGATTGGTGTGATTGTTCTGATCACCAATGGCAAATTTAGTTTATATTATATGATAGAGGAAAAGAAGAATGTATGGAATACAGGAGATTCCTTAGGAGGTCTCTTAGTACTACAATGTCCTGTGATTAAAGTCAATGGCAAACTATAGCAACCTAATTCTGACATGACTACCAATGGTCCATACCCTTCAGGAATAAATATTTGGGCCACCTCACTAGACAAAGAACCGTGACTAGCTAAGGTGCTTGCTGAAGGAAAAAAAAAAAAAAAAAACATAAAAACAAACTCACTGCCATAGAGTTGGATCTGACCCATAGCTACACCTCCTTGGGTTTCTAAGGCGATATCACTACAGAAGTAGATGGCTGAAGACAAAGGGAATATAAAATAGGTTGTGGAATAAGGTAGTTCTAATATCCAGCAGAAGCCACATGACCAGTTGCAGAAACAAGGACTGTGATTAATATGAGTATTTCTTCCTTCTATGTGTGCATGATAAAGTTTTGTTTTATTCGCTTACAAAATATAAGATATTAATGGGGCTAATGCATTTTCAATTGTACATGTGTTACCTTTATCATGTTAGGTACAAGTATGACCTTATAATTATCTTTATTTAGACATTATGTACAGTTTAAAGAGACTTATACATTTGACAAGTTGATTAAGAAGTGGGTTGTAATACTTAAGGTAATGAATGACACACTTACCAAGGCAATGTGGCTAGGCCATGATTCTCACTGGTTTACTACTTATGATGCAGTAATCCTCCATGTTGAGATCTGATATAATGTAGTCATCTCTATGATGAGATCTGTTCTGAGCATCCAATCAATTGAAAATGAGTTTCCTCAGAGGTTGGCCTGCTTGCAATATATATGGACTTTTCTGGCAAAGCTCTCTGCTTAATCTGGATCCTGTAACTTGCTTCTTATCATCTGCCCTCTAGTTTATGAACTTTAGTCAGCAGTTTACTATCTGACCTGCTGATCTTAGATTCATCATCCCCTGTAACCAGTGAGCCAAGAGAAACTTCTGGCCTGATGCCTGACCCATGGACTCAGGACTTACCAGTCTCTACAGTCATGTGAGCCATTTCCTTCCTCTCTTTCTCTCTCTCTCTATACAAATACATACACACACACACACACACACACATACATATACACATGCACATGTTCTTGTTGTTATGTGCCATCGAGTCAAACCTGACTCATAGCGACCCCTCCTTGGGTTGCTGAGGCAGTATCACTATGGAAGTAGATTGCCCAACCTTCCTTCCGAGGAATGGCTGGTGGGTTTGAA
>NW_006922137.1:213935-215574 GCF_000298275.1 Orycteropus afer afer
TTTTTTTTTTTTTTTTTAATTGTTAATTGTACTAATTAATTATTGGATACACATCTTAGAAGTCTGAATGGTCTCTACTTAACCTAGTGGAAAATTCCGCAAGCTAGAATCATAGGTTCAACTTACCCATGCACCAGGTTGATAAATTTGCTTACACTCCCTGAGGTTCCTTTTTCACTTTTTCAGTGGTGAAATTAATATTATACCTGGAGAATGTATAGGATTATTGTTAATATCCAGAGGTCTGATGAAGGTAGTAGTATTGGGCAATAATTTATACAGGTGATGGGATCATATGCATGATGTTAATGATTATTTTTCCAGCACCTTGGTGCTGAGAGCTAAAGACATCTTATCACAAGCCTTACGGTTCTCCCTGCATAGCAGGGCTGTTCTTCCAAACTGTGTAAAGGCACTAGTTAACCAGAATTTGCAGCACAGCAATCTCAAGAAAATGAGAGGAGAAATAAATACAATAAGGCTGTGTAGTGGAATGATTTAAAATGATGTCACCACATATAGAAATTGGTAAGAGGGTTTTCTGTTCCTGGTTTTGTATGTGCTGAATATAGACTACAGTCTTCAGAATTTATTGATAAGATATCAGAAAAAGGTGATATGTTGACAAATCTAATAAAAGTTGAACAGCCCTTTGCACAAATGGCTCCCACTGCAGTCCAGAAAAAATGAACAATCTTTGTATGTATGTGTGCATGTGTGTATGTGTTTGCAAACAAACTTTACCCAAAACAATTCTCTAAAATCTGTTCATCTACTGATTTTACCCTCTCACCACTGGGAAATGAGACTTGAAAATATTTGAATACTGGCAGAGGGATGGGATCTGGGCGGCAAACCAATATTCTCCATTAAAGTCCGAGATTTAAAGATCCATTTATCAAAACCTTTGGTGTGTGCCCAAGTCTCCCTGAATTAATGCATGCATGCATATGAAAATCAATGTTTCCTGCCCATATAAACACTGCAGCTCTGAATCAATCTCTCAAAGCCGAAGAGGGTTAAATATTTAAACAAGCTATGTATTGAAATACATTTTTAATGCTGTGAAGTCATTCTGATGAAAGATTACTCAGGAGCCTTCATTACTGAGTGTAGAGAGTAATGTGGTATTATCAGAACAGATGGCCCAGCTGTCTGTGGGCTCTGGCCCCCCTCAGGGTAGATTCAAATACCACTCCTAGAGTCAGCTGTTGGTAGCCAGTGGCCTGAATGGATGGCTGCCTGCACGCCACACATCCCTACATGACAGCCATGCTGGCTGCTGTCTCAGGGAACATTTCCTTAAGGAGTCAAATGCTGCTCTGATTTGATTTGATTTGATTTCTTTGTAAGCACTCCATGTTTCTGCCACTTGTTTCAAGTAGAAGCTGTTGTTCTGGAATCCAGAGTGGAGGCGCTGACCATTCTGCCTCTTGTCTGATTAGGAAGCACTACTGGGTGATTCTCAAAGGTCTGCATGAAGCAGGAGTTCACGCTTCCTCCCCTCTTTTGTAACCTGTTTCTGCTGAAAGTATTATAGTGAGTAGAAAAGACACCTCACTGTGCTAAGATCCAAAACTCCTGAGCTGTCGTCCTTACTTCCTTGTTTACTAGCACTGTGGTTTGGGACACTTGCGTC
>NW_006922137.1:222294-256149 GCF_000298275.1 Orycteropus afer afer
TCTGTGTCTGTGTTAATTGGTTTCCCTTTTCTTTGTTGAAGAGGGTCTGTGCAATCCTTCTGCCTAGTCCGCCATCTTGCCCCGCCTCCCGCCAGAAGCTGACCTCTGTGATTTTTGTCTGTGATCTCAGATGTTTCTTTCTGGTATAGTTTTCCATGACCATTTGATGTGAAATCATGTGATTATTAAAAAGAATCATCTATAAAAGAGAATATTAGGGATGGAAAGAGGACTGGAATCGTAGCCAAACAAAGGGATTTTGGGCCACTGACAGAGTCTCTAAGTATCTGTTCAAA
This sequence comes from Orycteropus afer afer, assembly GCF_000298275.1. NCBI lineage: Eukaryota > Metazoa > Chordata > Mammalia > Tubulidentata > Orycteropodidae > Orycteropus > Orycteropus afer. Next base: position 222,591 of record NW_006922137.1, read on the forward strand.
CTCTTTTGCCTTGCTACACCTCAATGTTCATGTCGCTAAACTAAAATGAAAATCTGTGTTCTACCTCCCCACTATTAAACATGAGGAACTGTTAAGGAACAGAAAAATATCTGTCAAAAATATAAAATTTTTTCCAATAATAACAAAAGATGATAAAATGGGAGAGTTCTGTTCCAATGTGAGGAGTCAGAGTTTTAGTGGCTGCAGTTGGTACTTTTCAGAGCATGTATTAATTTGTAAAGTAAAGATAAACTCTTATTTGATTGAGCAATCCCATTACTAGGTATATAATTTAAAGAAGTGAAAGCCAGAACATGAATAGATATATACGAGCTCTGGTAGCATAGTGGCTAAGGCACTTGACTGCTAACCAGAAGGCTGGCGGTTCAAACCCACCAGCCACTCCTCGGAAGGAAGGTTGGGCAATCCTACTTCCGTAGTGATACTGCCTCGGAAACCCAAGGAGGGGTCGCTATGAGTCAGGGCTGACTCGACGGCACATAACAACAACAACAACAACAATGTTCATCACAGCACTACTCACAATAGAAAGAAATCGAAACAACCCAAGTGTCTATCAATAGAGGAAGGGATAGCCAAACTATGGTATACACAAAATATGGAATACTATGCAACACTAAAAAATAATGTGGAACCTGCAAAATACCTCATAATGTGGATGAGCATGGAGAACCTCATGCCAAGTAAAATAAGTCAATCACAGAAGGACAAATACTGTATTAGTCCACTATTGTAAAAAGTTAAGAACAGGTTTACTTATGGAAGGAAACTTTATTTTTGATTACCAGAGATGAGAAGAAGGGGAAGAAAAATCACTAGGTAGGTAAGAGATTAATATTGATTTGAGTGAAGGGAAAGACAATATACCAAAACTAGTGACCAACACAATAATACTAAGGAAAAGGAAGACACACAGAGGTGCACACAAAGGTAGAGAAAAGAAACACTTTTACAAACACAATACTGCATTATCAGTAATAACAAAAGTTAATCTGTAGGTGGGTACCTAGGTACACAGGCTGAATGATTAAGTATGTCTAAGCAAAATGGGATATACCCATGACCATATATAAGTTTGGCAGACAATATTTCTACGTAAGTATTTGTATGTGATATAATAAAGAGTAGTGGCTAAGGCACTTGACCGCTAACTAGAAGGCTGGTGGTTCAAACCCATCAGCCACTCCTCGGAAGGAAGATGGGGCAATCTACTTCCATAGTGATACTGCCTCAGAAACCCAAGGAGGGGTCGCTATGAGTCGGGTCCGACTCGACAGCACATAACAACAACAACAGTATATATGGTATAGTGCCTAAGGCACTTGACTGCTAACCAGATGGCTGGAAGTTCAAACCCGCCAACCACTCCTCAGAAGGAGGACTGGGCAGTCTACTTCTGTAGAGATACCACCTTGGAAACCCAAGGAGGGGTATCTATGAGTTTGAACTGACTTGATGACAGTGAGTTTTGTTTATATATAGATACTAGAGCTAAGAGGGGGTAAAGTTATGATAAATTCTTAGCCACAGCCAGCAACCCTGAGGGAGTGAGTTGTTGAGCCCGTGGGCTTGGGACCATGGTTGCAGGGGATATCAAGCTCCACTGGCAAAACAAACTACACAAAACATTGTTTTCCATCCTGTTTTGATGAGTAGCAACTGGTATCTTAAAAGCTAGCAAGTGGCCATCTAAGAAGCAACAATTGGTTTGTCACCTGGAGCAAAAAAAAAAAGAATGAAGAAAAGCGAAGGTGCATTGAAACTATTAATCTGAGGGACTGGTGGACCCTGTGAACCTCAGCCTGCATGACGGAGAGTAGAACTATATGAGGCCTGGCTACCACTTGGAGATGTGCCAGTATAAGAGAACCTGGATAGAGTGGGAAAAAAATGTGGACCAAAACTCAAAATTATAAAAAAGACCAGGCTGATGGTCTGTTAGAGACTGATGAAACTCTGGAAACTATGGTCTCTAGTCACCATTTGGGCCTGGAATTGAACTCACTCCTGTGGCTTCCAGACAAACAATAGACAGGCAAATAGGTTGAACATTTACACTAGGTAGGTATACTCCTTAGAACAATCAACAATGGAAGATCAGAAGGGTAGCATTTATGCAGGGAAATAGCTCAGAGGGTGGGAATGCATGGCAAAGAAGGAGACAGGGAAAAGTTAGCTACAGAGAGGAAGCGAGATGAGTGATGTTACATTGTGGGGATTGCAAACAATGTCATGAAACAAAATATGTATGACCTGTTGTATGGCAAATTAATTTTTTCTGTAAACTTTCACCCAATCACAATAAAAAAAATCTAAAAAAAAAATAAGATAAACTCTGTGCTGTCCCTATCTAAGTCAGAATAATGACCTCATTCTTTCTGTCTAAGCCATGTTGTGTAAAGGAATCTGTCATGAAAAGCAACTATCTAAAGCCAAATTTGGGAGCTCTAGTAGTGTAATGCCTAAGGCACTTGACTGCTAACCAGAAGGCTGGCAGTTCATGCCCACCAGCCACTCCTTGGAAGGAAGGTTGGGCAATCTACTTCCATAGTGATACTGCCTCAGAAACCCAAGGAGGGGTTGCTATGAGTCGTGTCCGACTCCATGATGCATAACAACAACAACAAGTCAAATTTGCTTAAACACCAATCAGGTCAAATCCAGAAATGACATGGAGTAACCTGACACTATAAGTGATCACTACACGTTATAAGTTTGCAGTTGGGCAATTAATAAAAGTAAAAGGTAAGTGTGATGATTGGACAAAATCACTACATTCTTGAATTAAATATTGACCAAAAGATATAGTTTTGGTGATTTTCTTACTGTAAGTTGGTGCTGCTATGGTGACAGATATTCAATGCGGAATGACACACTTCTGCTCAGAGAGAAAGTAAAGAACACACACTCTTTGAAGTATCAACAACCTTCTCTGGAAAAGCATAAAAATAAAAAATTGGAGAGGATTTAAAGGAAACACTTGGCAGCTCTCACATAGAGCCTTCTTGTTACAACCCCACTAATTCCACAAGGATCAAACCATCAAATGTGAGAGAAATTGGAGCCAAACTTTTGAGTCACAGACTGATAGCTGCCATTTTCATTAGACAAAGTCTGTCATTCCCTCTGCTTGCTTATTAGTTGTGGAAGCTGATGGCTATATATGCATAGCAAGGACAGGCCGGTGCCAAGCCCCACAGCTCTGCTGCACTGGTTTGGCATGTTCAGTGTCCCCAGTTTCATTATTTCTTTTTTCCTGCAGACTAACTAGTATCTACATCCCTCTTATTAATTTGCTTTCTACCCATGAGGCAGTACAGCTATACTACAAATAGCCAAAATTATGTCCCTACTGGTAATGACTCTAACTCATCCTTGCCCTTTGTGACCAATGGATGTTTGGTCAAATCATCTGATTCCATTGTTGTTGTTGTTGTTGTGTGCCATCGAGTCAGCCCCGACTCACAGTGACCCCTCCTTGGGTTTCATTAGAAAAGTATAATAGGCAAGGCCTTGCATCATCCCTGGAGGTTAATCCATAGGAGGTAACATGGACCTTCTAGAATATTCCACAATATTTTTGCTTCTTTTGGGTTGTTTTCTCAGTTCCTACCAACTAGGATATCTATATGCCACTCCTTTGTGATGTTTAAATTTTTCTCACATTCTGTGGCCCTAAGTCTAATGGCTTCTATGAGGCATCCTTCAATCATGCAGCCTGGAAAGTTCTTTTATTTATCTGACCTGTTAACACCACATGTTCTTAGCCATGTGACTCCTTTGTTATGTAAAATATAGTAACACCCTGTTATCTAGTTCAGTTCCTGATGAAGCAACTAGTGAATTAGCCATGGTGCCTATCTTCTGCTACCTAACTAGGTAATATGACTTTGAGAAAACGATTAATCTCTCTCACCTATTGTGGGAATTATATTTCCTTCACAAATTGTTGTGAGGATAAAATAAGAATGTGTGTGTGTGCAATTCCTTTGTAAATTATGAAGTGCTACATACACATAAGGTACTGTTTATTATGCCCACTTCCAATCATATTAGCTCTCAATCATTTGTCTTGGTGTATAAAGATCAAGATATTTTTTTGTTGGTTTTAGCAAAGTGATTTGCACATAAAGATTGAATTGATTGATTCATTTTTGCCTTCAGATTTATGATGCAAGGTCTAATAATATTTCAAAATCTTGGCAGTCCATGACTGAGGTTTAGAGTTTCCTTTCTCTTTAGTCCTTGCAAGTTCAAATGGAGTTGGTTCCCATCTATATGAGATTGTGGTCACTCAAACATGGAAGCTCAGGGGGACAGGGGCAGGGGGCTGTGTTCTTCATATAATCTCATTATACTTTCCTCATAACTTTTCAGTTTAGCAAAGGCACCTTGGCCAGCTGTTCCTCACCAAGTTTTTATTTGATTTAATGTGTTTTAAAGTCTTCTGTTCTCATTCTGGTGTTAGAACATTTAGCAAAAAGTATTCAGACACAAATGAAAAACTAGAACAGAATAATAAGAGTAGCAAGTACATTTTCAATGTATTTTTTAAAAATAATTTTTTTAAAAATATATTCATATGTATTGTCTTTTGAATATACCCACAAATTAAAATAATAATAATAATAGTAATAGTGGACAAGCCCAGGACATTTGGTTCCAAATTAATGTTGTCTATCCCTTCTTTCAAGACAGACTTGTTAGTTCTTGAAGAAGACTTGATGCTTTTGAGGTGTGGTGTTGGTGAAGAATACTGAAAGTACGTGCCCTACTATTGGCTCTAGTATTTTCTTCAAAACTCTTTTAACTCATTTTGCAAGTTATGATATGTATGTTTCACTGAAGAATTTTGTATGGTGCCTTGCATATTTTTCTTTGTTTTTCTAATCTCCACTGCCACCACCACCATCACCATAATGCACAGATGTTTATTGTTCTCTGAGAAACTTGGACTAAATGGGAATCTGATCACAACTCAGTCCCAATAAATGTCATATTTAATAACATGTAAAAGACAAAAAGAATATGATAAAACAAAAAATACAACATGCAGAAAAGAATACACAGAAAGCTCTTACCATAAACCAGGCATGATATCCTATAATTTTACATTTATTGATTTACATAATACTTACAGCATCTTGCTGATGAGAAAACTGAAGTTTGGTGAGGTCATCTAATTTGTCCAGATTCACACAGAATGGATCTTCTAATACACTTCAACATAAAAAAAAAAAAAAAAAAAAAAAAAGCCTCACAACTGGACCAATAAGCAGCATCATGATAAATAGAGAAAAGATTGAAGTTGTCAAAGATTTAGTATTACTTGGTTCCACAATCAACACCAATGGAAGCAGCAATCAAGATATCAGATAATGTATTGCATTGGGCAAATATGCTACAAAACACCTCTGTAAAGTGCTGAAGATCAAAGATGTCTCTTTAAAGACTAAGGTGCACCTAACTCAAGCCATGGTACTTTCAATTGCCTCATATCCATGCGAATGCTGGACAGTGAGTAAGGAAGACCAAAGAAGAGTTGATGCTTTTGAGTTGTGGTATTGGTGAAGAATACTGAAAGTACCATGGACTGCCAGGAGAACTAAAAATTCTGTCCTGGAAGAAGTGCACCTGAAGGCTCCTTGGAAGTGAGAATGGCCAGATTTCCTCTCACCTAAGGAGCTCTGGTGGCATAGTGCCTAAGGCATTTGACTGCTAACTAGAAGCCTGGCAGTTCAAACCCACCAGCCACTCTTCAGAAGGAAGGTTGTGCAAGCTATTTCTGTAGTGATACCACCTCAGAAACCCAAGGAGGGGTCGCTACGAGTCAGATCCGACTTGATGGCAGTGAGTTTGGTTTGGTTTACTTTGGTCATGCTGTCAGAAGGGACCATTCCCTAGAGAAGGATATCATGTTTGGTAAAGTGGAGGGTCAGTGAAAAAGGGGAAGGCCCTCAATGAGACAGATTGACACAGTGGTGCAATGATCAGTCGGCTTGAGTATAGCAAGGATTGTGAGGCTTGCACAGGACTGCGCAGTGTTTCATTCTGTTGTGCATAGGGTCGCTATGAGTCGGAGCCAACTTGATGGCACCTAACACCACCACCAACAACCATTTGTTCATGCTATGTGACTCTTTCAACTAGAGTGTAAAGCTATTGCTAGTTGCCGTTGAGTCTATATGTGCAGAGTAGAACTACTTCATAGAGTTTTCAAGGCTGCTAACTAAAGAAGCAGATCAGCAGCCTTGTCCTTTGAGGTGGTTTCAAACCTGGGTGGAAAGCAAGAACAATCGATTCAAATCCCCATAGTAATACTGTAACTTACCATGCTTATTTTTTGAAAGGATTTTCATTAAAGTTCAATTTATAAAACTTTCAAAATGGCAGATGGGGAAGTAGAATTTTGCTACCTGACTATTTCACTTGTAGGGAACACTAGCTATGGTTTATCTGAGCACCCTCCCAAGGACAGCCTTCTGAAGAAAAAAGAGAACTACATCTGCTCAGGGCAAAACAGGAAGGGTTATGAGGGAAGCCCTGGCAGTGCTGAGATTAGTCTCCATTTAAACCATTGTTGAGTGGCAGACTGTGAGAACTTCAATCCTATTTGTGTAGGTCTCTTTCTCATTCCATGTGGTCCTTCAGTTCCAGAGGAAGCTGTGTGTCACACCCAAAGCTGCCCTATGCAAACCAGCCTCTGTAAAACTGCTGGGATCTTCCTGTATTCTTTCCATTCTCCTTCCCTTCACAATGTGTTTCCTCCTTTCTCTCTCCTTCCACCCACCCTTGGCTTGTAACTTGTCCTCTCCTCCCCTCATAAGTTTCTTATCTCCACCATGCCTGCCTCTAACAACTTGCCTTCCATATCTTATCTACATCTTGTTTTTTCCATGGTTGTTGTCTTCCTTTAATCATACGTGTCTTCTTCTATAATGTTACATTTTCACTTGTGAATTACCGAATGCTCATCAAGAGAGACTCCTTAGATAGCTCCTTAATTTTGGGAAAAATAATGAGGATCTAATGTTTGAGTTGTCAAGCTTCAGAGAACTGGGCAGATCCTCTGCCCATATTGTGTAAGGGGAATCTCTGAGAGAGAAGGGCAATGACTGTAGGGTTGAGGTGTAAAAAATGGGGGTCTTAGCACAAGAGGTAAATAGATATCAGCTAATCTCAACCTTCACCTTGGGCTCATGCTCAGCTATTTAAGGAAGGAAGAAAAGAATCCCTGTTTATTGATTACCTACTATGTGCCAAGCCTTGTCCTGGATACTTTCAAACATTTAATTCTCCCAAGAGCCAGTAAGGTGGATATTATTGTCTCCCAATTATAGATGGGGAAACTGAAGCTCAGATAGGTTAAGTCTACCACCCAAGGTCAGACAGCTGACAGCAGCCGAGACTGGATTCTTCCTCTTCCACTATTCCCAATATCAGTTTGCTTTCTCCCTCCTTTCTTGCAAAGACCACAGCCACTGGACTTTCGGCAAAGAACAATTCCAACAGTTGCTTCAGCCTTGTAGTAAAGCTTTGAACTCCCTTTATCGTGCAAGGCAGGATCCTAGGTGTCATGCTGAAGAGTAGACAGCAATAGGCTCAGGCAGACGAGGAGGAGATAGGGTTAGGACCTGGTCAAATGAGTATGGGCAGGCAGATACAGGCAGTTGGGAGGTCAGAGGTCCTGATCCAGGGAAGTCAGCTGGGCAGGTAAGTATCAAAAGCCTAAACAGTCAGAGTCCAGAGACTCAGTGATGGCAGAGGCAGGGACAATGGTTTTATTGAACAGGAGACATAAAGGTGAGTGATGATTCTAGGGCAGGCATTTCTTTTGTTGCCTGCTAAGTGTAAGCAGCCATGGATCCTAGGTGTTAAACAAAGTTAGAAGGAACTTAGATATCTGCAGGTGAACAGTGCCCCTATGGTACCTAAACAGAGATGAGGAAAATGTTTCACTGTGGTTACTGCTGCAAAGGAACTACCTTAAAAAAAAAAAAAAAGAAATTAATAATATTGTATTTCAGGGGAAAGTTTACACAGAAAATTGGGCTTCCCTTTAACAATATTTATACATGTTGTTCCTTGCCACAGGTTACAATTTTTACAATGTTTTTAGCATAGTCATTATTTCCATTCTGTTTGTTTTGTTTCCATTGTTCTAGGTTCCTCACAGCTGATACTGTTTCTTTTGTAGCCAATCTATTATTTGGTTGAAAGGTGACCCACACAGATGTCTTCAATCTCATGTTCAAAGATTATTTTAGGGCAATAGTGATGAGGATTCTTCTAGCTTCTTTCAGTCCAGTAGGTCTGGCTTTTGAAGGAGTTTGTTTTGGTACACATTTTTCTTCCATTTTATTCAGAACTTTCTATTGTGTCCTTGGGCAGAATGGTCAATATTGGCAGTGTGGCACCATCTAGTTCTTCTGGTCTCAGTTTCTAAGAGACTGTAGTTCATATGGGCCATTAGTCCTCTACATTGATTTCTTATTTAGTTCTTTGATTTCCATCATTCTATTTTGCTCCATATGAGTAGATACCAATAGTCACCTTTGATGGCTACTTGCAAGGTTTTAAGACCTCAGACCCTACTCATCAAACTTGTTGTAGAATATTACTTTCGTGAATTATTGACTAAATTTTCCTTCAAGACTATGGTCTTAAGGCCCTTGAGCCAATGAACTCTAGGTGTTTGCACATTTCATTATAATTGACTTTGTCTTCTGGAGCTACTCTTTGAAATATTCTGTTCAGCTCTTTTATCTTGTCATTTCTTCCATTTGTTTTAGCTACTCTCTGCTCAAGGGCAATTTCCAGAGTCTCTTCTGACATCCATTTTATGTCTTTTCTTCCTTTCCTGTCTTTTTAATGACCTTTTGTTTTCTTCATGTATGATGTTCTTGTCACACCACAATTCCTCTGCTTTTCAGTTATTGATGTTCAATACATCAAATCTATTCTTCAAGTGAGCTCTAAATTCAGTAATCAAGGTCATATTTTGGCTCTTATGGACTTGTCTTAATTATCTTGAGCTTCAGCTTGAACTTGCATATGACCAATTGATTGCCTGTTCCACAATCAGCTCCTGGCTTTGCTTTGGCTAAAGATACTGAGCTTCTCCACCTTTCCACAGATGAAGTTGATCAAATTCCTATGTATTCCATCTGCCAAAATCCACCTTTATAGCTGTCACTCATGTTATTGAAAAAAGGTATTTGCAATGAATAAGTCATTTTTCTTGTAAAGTTAAATCATGTGATCTCCAGCAACATTTCTGTCACCAACACCATATTTTCCAGCTACCACTGATTCTTCTTTGTTTCCAACTTTCACATTCCAATCATCAGTAATAATCAATACATCTTGATTGCATATTTGGTCAATTACAGATTGCAGAAGTTGGTAAAAATCTTCAATTTTCTTACCTTTGACTTTTTTAGCTGGTGTATAAATTTAAGTATTGGTAGTATTAGCTGGTTTTCCTTGGAGGTGTATGGATATTTTCCTATCACTGATAGCATTGTACTTCAGGATAGATCTTGAAACATTCTTTTTGACTATGAATGCCACACCCTTCCTCTTCAAATTCTCATTCTCAGCACAGTAGTTTATATGACTGATTCAAAAAGGCCAATGCCCGTCCATTTCAACTCAGTAATGACTAGGACATCAATCTTTATATTTTCCATCTTATTTTTGACAATTTCCAATTTTCCTAAATTCATACTTTGTATATGTTCTGATTACTAGTGGATGCATGCAACTGTTTCTTCCCATTTTGTGTCATTCCCCATTTGCAAATGCAAGTCCCGAAAGCTTTACTCTATACATGTCATTACGGTCAGCTCTACTTTGAGGAGGCAGTTCTACACATGCATATACATTTACTTGTATGTGCTTTTGTATATACACATCTACTCATGTTACAACACACATTTTTTTTTATTGTTTTTACTACTATTGCAAAAGTATATGTTTTAGCATTTACTGTGCTCATCTATTTTTTCATGTTCTTCTTAGTGTCTTTCTTTTCATTGGCCATGTTGTATTGACTGCACCAATATTTGGTCTCCTCTTTCCCATAACCAAAAGTAACAAGTGTCTGCTGTGTGTAAGTGTAAAGGACTAACTTTTATAGTGGCTGATGCCTCTGAGTCTTCAACTCAAGAAATGAAGTGATGTATTTTTGACATTGCATGCACCTCATTGCTGTGTTTACAGAACTTTCTAAAAACAGTGGAGCCTTACAGAATTCAGTCTCATTATGTTTACACTTTCTTCCCGCCTAGAACCTTGTGTTAAGTATTACCCTTTTACTTTCATATTTGTTCCAGTCCCAGTCAAAACCTGCTTTCTGATTTTGTTTTCTTGGAAAATATTATGGGGGCAGATCCTCCTTTCGTGAGGAAACTGGCTTTACTCAGATGGAAGCCATGAGAAGCCATGATATCAGCGATGATGCTCCGAGTAATGTTTGTCATTAAGAAGGGTTCCCTGTGTTCCTGACTCTCCCAAGAAGTGAGTGAGCAGGTGGCTATTCTGCCTACACATAAGGTCAGCCCTGACAGCAGTCAGATTTTTTTTTTTTTTTTTCCTGGCTGTGTCCTGGAACCATTTTCTCAGAGTGACATTGACATATGTCCCTATAAATAAATTAGCATCCCTTCTCAGCTGACACATTTGGCAGAAACAAGAAGTTCATGTGCCAGTGTGTGGGTTAATGCCTATGCCCACCCCACTGGGCAAGATCAGGTGTATCACTGTGTTTTCATTCCACAAGCGTTGGAGCACAGAAAGCTTCTCTTTTTCTTCTTCTTTTTGGTTTTCAAAGAAATATCTTTTGACTTATCTATGTAAAAGATACATGTGAAAAGTTGTTAAATCAACAGAGCACTGATAGAAAGACAGGAGAATAGGTGAGGCAGAAATTTACAGAAATAAAAATAGATGCTTTCTACTTCTTACCTCAAAAGCCCTAACTGTGAGAAGTCGTTTTTTTTTTTTTTTTTTTTTTGTCATATTGTAAAGTTACTTCAGCTAAATCCCCAATGAGAATTAAGGCATGAAAAGAAGGTACACCATTTCTGGTCCTTTCCACTTTATTCTCCCTGCGAAAATAAGGACCCTTTAAAATTACTATTATGACTTTCCATATATTCAATTAATAAAGTTTTGAGAACTTTGTATGTGCTAGTTCTTGTAATAGGTATTCTATGGAATGAAGAGGGAAATAAAAAGTAGACAAAATCCCTATTACACATTGTTAAGTGAGATGGGCAAGTAAATAAGTGAACATAGCACTTTATTGATTAAGCTTTTGCATTGTTCCAGGTCCCAGGTTAGAATCATCCTGTCTCATATCCATTCTGTAGGGGAACCAGCACTCCTTATCCAAGTTAACAGAATTTTCATCACAATTACCAGCTTAGTTCACCCAACCCACATATTTATAACAATACAGAGAATATTCTATTTACAAACTAATTTATCTATATATTTATTGTTTGTTTACTAGATCACATTTACTATGCTAATAACTGGGAATACCATAATGAGCAAGACACATGAAGTCCCTGCCCTCATGAAACTTAAAATCCAGTGGCCCTAAATATGATCTTAGTTTTTCATGAAGATAGCATAAAATTCACTGAAATTGATTGGATTTATACAGTGTTTTGAGAATGGTGCTTTTTTTCCTGATGAAGGTCAGGGTGAGGTCAAGATCCTCCCTGGACTAGGAGGTAGAACAACAACAACAAAAAAATCAAAAACAGCAAAAAAGTTTCCATTAAGTTGATTCCCATTCCTGGCAACCCCAGGAATTAGAACAGCCTCTCATTAATTAACCCTTTGAATTTAGCAATGCAACACTTCTGTGCCTTGTTTTCATTTACTATATAGGTATTACATACTCAAGAACTGCATGATATAATATTATGACTCCTCGGGTGGCATAGCGTCAAAGGCATTTGACTGCTAATCAGAAGGCTGGCAGTTCAAACCCACCAGCCACTCCTCGGAAGGAAGATTGATATCTCCATAGAGATACTACTTCAGAAACTCAAGGTGGGGTTGCTATGAGTTGAATCAACTCAATGACAGTGAGTTTAGTTTCATGTGGCTATTCAAATAAAATTAATAAGAACCCAAAATCCAAATTCTCAGTTGCACTAGCAACATTTCAAATGCTCACAGCAACATTTGGCTAGATGTTACCATATTGGACAGTGCAGAAATTACTATTTTCATCATTGCAGAAAGTGCTTTTGTAAAACCTTGCTCTGGAAGATGGCTTCTCATGTTAAATCTTTAGCATTTCTTTGTCTTTTGGGTATTTCACAGTAGACTTCAAGATGTAACTCATTGTTTTGAAATTCTACTTCATCTTTTCTCTGCATAAATTATATGCCACACCTCTGCAAACCCATATAGATATTTATATTTTCTTGTATATGTCCTTTAGACTGGAAGCAATTGAAGGCAGTGATCATCCCATACTCCTCCATGTTCCAAATGTTTAGCACAATGACCTGCAGATGGTAGGAGCTCAATAAACATGTGTGGTGTTGGTAAGAATGACAATTTCTGGTGTTCAGTGGCACCCTAACAGACTGTGAGCTGTGCCTCCAAGCAGCAGAGGGGAGTTGTACTACAGAGAAGCTCTGAGGGAAAGATCACGAGTTTGGACTTTGCTACATTGAGTTTGATCCCAAAGGCTATTTCTGCACATCAAGCCATCTGGAGATAGCGTAGGTGCCAAGCATCACGCCTGTGCAGTGATTTAACTCATCCCTTGGTATTTAAATGTTGTCTTGGCATGGCACACTGGTGTCCACAGTCAACCTCAGGCATAGAAAAAAGTTCTGACTTCCAGTTATGGGCTGCAAACTTCATTTCCTTGGCTGAACTCAATTATATCCTGGGCCCAACCTCTTCCAGAGTAGTATGAATTCTCATTTTAGGTCTCTAAGAATATGACCACAACAACCCTTCAATAATGAGAAGGGACTAGAATCCTAGGAGATCAGTCATGTCCAAATTCAGGCCATAAAAACAGAGAAATGACGTCTGCTTTGACAGATCATTTCTGCTTTGGAGGATGAAATATTTTAAGCTAAGTAGCCTTCAGCATTACTCAGTTGCATCAAGATACATCTGCCAAGAGGGACAAAATTGTACCCACTTAGTGTTTCATATGAAAAGATTGTCTTCTTCTTGTCGTTACTCCCTCCCTTCCTGTGCCCATTTTCTTAGCTCCCTTGTCTATTTAAATCTGAATCAAATGAACCTGCACTCCTTTGCCCACAGTGTTGGGTTTGGAAATTTGAAAGAAATTCCGAGCAATAGGTCAGCATTTACTAACATCATTTTTTTCAACCTGTCTTTCTTCAAATAAAGTCAGGGAGGTAACTTGTTCTGGTTATCCAGTGCTGCTCTGACAAGAATATACCACAAATAGGATGGCCTTAACAAACAGGAGTTTATTCTCTCACAGTTTGGAGGCTTTAAGTCCAAGTTCAAAGTGCCAAGCTCTAGGGGCTGTGTGAAAGCCCCTCAACCTTGGGGGTCCACCTCTGCCTTCTGCTCCTGGTCCACTGGAGCTAGAGGCATTTCTTCACTTAGTCAGCTGCTGGCTGCTGAGGCTGACAGACCCAAGGTTGACAAGTAAAAAGGCACAGTCCTGATGTTACCAAACCATACAGCAGACCAGTAATTCAAGTCCATTGAAAGTCCCAAGGTTGGCAGAGCATGGCAGGCTGCTGAGCAATGACATCGCTACATACAGGGTTCAAGCATGCCGTAAGCTAAGACCATTCCCAAAGCTGCTGTTTATATATGGGAAGCAGACCACATACCCAGAGGCAGCTCCTCAGCTGCTTGTGATAGATCCCACCATGGAGCTGATTGCCAATCTCATTATGAGGAATAACTACCACCAGCTGTCCAGCCATTCAACCAGGCCCAGCCAAGTTAACATACAAATTTAACTATCACAATTCCACCCCTTGTCAACTTGGCACCTGTGCAGATCTTCAATGGGTGGTATCTGTAAAACTCTCCTCCACTGGGTGGCTCCATTCCCCTAGTTCCTGAGTGCTGACCTCACCTCCTTGGCCTGGCGGTCCCAGTTCCTCTCCCTCTTTGGCATGGTGGCCCCGCCCCCTCACTGTTGGGCAGAGGCTTTGACTTCATCCCACTAGCACACATGAACGAGCAGCCCCACACTCCAGAACCAAGTTGGTGAAGACCTGGCTCTTTGAAACCTAGGGGGCTGTGGTGGTTCCACCCCCAAAGGCCACGGTCCTACCCTTTGAGGCTGAGACAGCTCTGCTTCCATTTTCTTGGTCTCTTTGCTTCTGCCGATTAATGCCAAAGGCAACCCACTCCACTGGAAATCTTCCTGCCCCAAAAGCATTCAGCTTTCTTGCTCTGTGGGCCATCCAACCTGCTACTCCATTTCATGCTGGTCTTTTCTACCAATTAATGCTCGAAAGCAACCCACTCCACCAGGAAGCCGTCTAACCACAGGCTTCAAGTTTTCTCCTCTGTGGGTTGGTAAGGCTGTCGCTGCCTCATGCCAGTTCTCTCTGCTCTCTCCTGCTGTCTCTCATGCTGGTCTCTTGCTCTACTCCTGCCATCTGTCATGCTGTATGCTGGGGTCTCTCTGCCAGGGTCTCTGGTAAAGGATGCACTGCACTCCACTCCTATTTCCACATTTTATGTATCTGTCAGAGCAGCACTCCACTCTCGGTACCATATTCTGCTCTGTTCCTCCCTTTGGGAGTGGTACCACTCACTATTACCCCTAGTGACCCACTTAAAAAATTTTTGCTTCCTGTCCCTGCTATCCTATGCTCTGAGGGTCTGGAGATCTTAGTCCCAAAGGGAGGAACACTCCCACCTGGAGACACAATATTGATTGCATTGAACTGGAAATTAAGAATGCCAACTGGCCATTTTGGCTTCCTCAGATCTCTGGATCAGCAGACAAAGAAGGGCATTACTGTATTATCTGGTGTGATAGATCCTGATTACCAAGGGGAAATTGGATTTACATTACATAATAGGAGCTCTGGTAGCATAGTGCCTAAGGCACTTGACTGCTAACCAGGAGGCTGGCGGTTCAAACCCACCAGCCACTCCTCAGAAGGAAGGTTGGGCAATCCTACTTCCGTAGTGATAACTGCCTTGGAAACCCAAGGAGGGGTCACTATGAGTCGGGGCCGACTCGATGGCAGATAACAACAACAACAACAACAATGGAAATAAAGAAGAATATGTCTGGAATAGAAGAGATTCTTTAGGACGTCTCTTAGTACTACCACGCCTTGTGATTAAAGTCAATGGAAAATTACAGCAACCCAATTCTGCTATGACTGCTAATGGCCCAGACCCTTCAGGAATGAAGGCTTGGGTCACCCCACCAGGCAAAAACCACGACCAGCTGAGTGAGGTACTTGCTGAGGGCAAGGGAAATACAGAGTGGGTGGTGGAAGAAGGTACTTCTGAATATCAGCTACTAGTTGCAGAAACAAAGACTATGATTGTTATATTTCTTCATTGTATATGTGTATCAAATATTTTTGTTTCCTTCTGTTATGAGCTGTGAAATGTAAATAAAGTTAATGCATTTCAGTTATACATGTGTTAGCATATCATGTTAGGCTCAAATATGACTTTATAATTGTCTTTATTTAGAGATTATATATGGTTAAGAAGATGTGTACAACTGCCAGGTTGACAAGGAGTGGACTGTGATAGTTGGAGCTGTGTGTCAACTTGGCTGGACCACAATTCTGTGTGGTTTAAGCAGTTGTGATGTGGTTATTCCCATGATGGGATCAGATTAATATGTTTTGAGCAGCCCATCCACTGAAAGGGAGTTTTCCTAAGGGTGTGTCCTGCTTCCAGTATATTTATGGACATCTTGGGAAAAGAGACACTCTTCTGTGGAACGGGATTCTGTTGTGCTGCCTACAACTGTCTGTGAGTGAACAATCCACCATTCGGCCTGAAGATCTTGGATTTGTCATTCATTGGAGTCAACAGCCAGTATACTGCCTGCCAACCTTGAGCTCGTCAGCCCCTGAAGCTGCGTGAGCCAGGAAAAACCTCCGGCTTGATGTTCAATACAAGAACTTTGGACTTGCGAGCTTTTATAAGTGTGTGAGCCATTTTTCTAAGATAAATTTCTCTTTCTCTATATATATAAGCTATACTGGTTCTGTTTCTCTGGAGGACCCAGTCTACCATACAACTCTTACTATTTAAAAAAAAAAAAAAAACAACTCTCAAAACCCCATTTTAACTGATTATTGAGGGTCATGTAGTGAGAGAGGACTAGAAACTAATGTGGGAATTGAAACAACATCAGAAGTGAAATCACATAGTAAGATTTCAGAGATGCTGGAAAAGATGCTTCTTCCCAATACCTTCCTTTGCCTGCTAACTAACTAAGTAACCATCATCAGGATTTATTGAATGCTTAGCATGTAGAGGAATATATGGCAATATATGGCTAAATATTGAGGGTATTAAAAGAACTAAGGTTGCTTTCATAACATTTATTCCAATTTGGACTAACATATGAAAACAAAATAATTAAAGTTTCAATGCAAAACGGAAAAAATGAATATATATATATATATATATCTCCAATAAATAATAATAACTGAATTCAGAAGATGGCAAAAAACACTTCATGCAAATACTAATACAGATGAATTCTCAGTGGAAACAGTTTTGCAGGAATAAAATGGAAAGTAGATAATATCAATCTGTTATTCCAAGAAGTAAAAGTCAAAAAAAAAAAAAAGAAGAGATTATAAAATGCAATGCTGTTAAAGAGACATTAATCAGTTGATGAAAAACATTTAGAAACAAAATGGGAAAGGCACAATGGATCCAAATTCTGAAGATATTATGAGACATTTCAGAACAATTGTTCTAAGTCATGGAGTCTAATTGAGTGAATTCAAAGAGTTTGTAGAGTAATGATCAACTTCGGAAAAGCTACCTGCACTTTGAAAATGTCACTATTTATACAACATATATTGAAATCCTACTATGTGAGGGTACTTAACTAGAGGCTATGGGAAATGTGGCAATGCACAGAACAAGGTGCCCTTCTCAGAAGACTTTTAGTCAAATATGGTAGACTGACACGTAAACACTACCTAAACAACAAGGTAAAATTGCTATCAATGATTGGTATGGGGTAGTTGGGAAGAAGGTGTGACATTGATTCAGTCTATTTGCTTCATCCAGAAACAAAACAAAACAAAAAAAAAAACACCTAAGTCCTGGCACAGTGCTCTTTGGAAAGTCTTTGAAATCTGCAATCTCTACCTATGTTCCAACTGCCCTTTGAGCATCACTGTTGATAATAATGTATTGCATTACATGAAAATTTCCTGCTTCTCTCCATGTTACAAAGTCCTCAATGAATTCAGTGTCGTTTGCATTGTGTCTGATACTTGGCCCGTAGAAAGTTGATAGCCAATAGAAGTTTGTTGAATTCAATTGCTTTATGCCAGGCATTTTACCTCATACACTTTCAAATAATAACTGATACAATAATTTACCTTCATGCCAAAGATTAATTCTAAGACCTCCAAGGAAAATTAATTATCCAAAAGGGTCAAGCAGTTGAATAACAAAGATGCAAAGACTTGGGAACTAGAGTCAAGTATTCATACAACATCCTTTTTACGTATTACAGACATGTGTAACTGACTTTGACACTTCTGAAACCATTAGTATTTGGAAGAGAGGCTCTGGAAAATCTTTCTTATTAAAGAGAAGACGATCTTTGGAATAACGCTATGTGAAAACAAGGAAACGTGGTTTGATCCTGCATATCTCTTTATATCACAAAGTAGAGATAGGAGTCTTTTAGTCTTCTTTTTATCGTGAAAATTCAAATCTCAGGGTATTAAGGGTATAAACCAAGCAGGGATGCTGGAACTCAATGACCAGACTAAAGTCAAGACATGACCTGCATCTTTAATCTTTAACAAGTTTCTCCCTTAGCCCATCCAACTGGGGAATGAGGTTTTTATTATTCCTCCAACAGTTGGTTCCATTCTGTGACATTTTTCTTGTTGCCTGTGATTTTATGAAGCATCCACTTTTCACAAGTGAAAACTGATTTTGTCCAAACAGATGCCTGTTTCTATATTTTGCATTCTGGGAAAAAAAAAAAAATATATGGGTAGGATCTGGTTGGGGAGGGGGCTAGAGAGAGAAGGGAGATGAAATCTTACAGAGGCTGGTGGAGGCACAACTTGTACTGAAATTAGAAAGTGAGAGCTGTAAGCAGGAGGAAGGGGGTCTCCAAAGAAAATTTGTTGTATAATAAAAGTACTCATTGAAAATAATTCTGACAAGGAACCCTAACAAAATTCACACTTTTCTTAAGCTAGATGATAAAATGGTTTCTTTCCTAAGTTTCTGTGCGTATTTGTGGAAAGCTGGGCTTGAGAAAATTAATCTAAATTGGTCAACCAATCATATCTCACAATCAATCTGTGAATCAAGAGTCATCTCTTCAGCATCATTGCTGGTCTTGATCAGTTTCAGGCTTGCGAAGGAGACCAAAGAAAAATAAACAAACAAACAGCATAGATTTCTTGGAGGACCTCATTGCATAATTAGGAAACAGATAACAAACACAAAATAAGGATGCGTGAGGAAACAATACACAAATAGTTTTCAGGTATTTGATGCTCCTGGTCACAACTGACCTGCTTCTTCATAGCTCAACTCATTCTCCCATCCTGACTTGTCTGAGTTTTCTCAGCATGGAAGACAAGGTGTGATCTCCGATGTTCCAAGTGCGTTGATGTCACAGCAGGGGCTGAGGCCCTGTTCATTCTCCCCAGGTGAATTTACAGACCTTGGATTGTGTCATTGTCTCGAGACATGCTGTCTTAGTTACCTAGAGTTGCCCTAATGGAAATCTCACAAGTGAATGGCTTTAAAGAACAAAAACTTATTTTCTCACATTTTTAGAGGCTAAAAGTCCCAATTAAGGTCTTGGCTGTGTAGATTCTTTCTGTGGGCCTCTTTGTGAGTTTCTGGTGTCCGAAATCCTGGCATTCTTCTGCTTGTAGACAGGTCCTCACTTGGCGTCTCTCCCCCCTCCTCCCCATATGTGTATCTCTAGGTCTATTCTGCTCTTTTTATAATTTAAAAGTGATCAGGTTTATGACCCATCCCGTACAGGCATGACCTAATTAACATGAAAAAAAGAAACTATTTCAACTCTGGGTCTTATTTACAGGCCCCAAACTGAAAAAGCTCACTGTCATCAAGTCGATTCTGACTCATAGTGACCCCCCTTGGGTTGCCGAGGTGGTGTGATTGGGATTTCAGTACATATTTTGTGACAACACAATTTAATCCATATGTTCTTCACCATCATTTCTCTGCTTTTCTCCATATCTGGCTGGGCTGGGCTATGGTTAATGCATTTGCCTCACCCTTATCAGTATGAATCTCTGGGCATGGATTTTATGTCTTCAGCTAGGTTAAGCTTGATGTTGAGTCAATTCTAACTCATGGTGACCCCAAGAATATCAGAGTAGAGTTGTACTCCATAGGGTTTTCAGTGGCTGATTTATTGGAAGTAGATCAGCAAGTCTTTCTTTTGAATCACCCACAGATGGACTTAAAGCTTCAACTTTTTGGTTAGCGGCAAGTACATTAACCATTTGCACTACTCAGGGACTCTGCATCTAGAAGAACTGATGCAATTTTTAGGAGGAGAAAATCTTCCTATTGTTGTTCTTGTAAGGTAGTGTTGAAGTGATTTCTAGTTATCATGACCTCATGTGACAGAGTATAATTAATAAGCTGTGATCTTTTTGGGTTCACATCGGTAGATCTTTCTTTCATGGAGACACTGGGTTGTTTTGGACTGTTAACCTTTTACTAGCAGCCAATTGCTTAATCATTGTGCCACCAGAGCTCCTTGAAAAACTTCCTGTTGTTGTTGTTATTGTTTGCCGTCAAATTGGACCCCACTCATAGCGACCCCTCCTTGAGTTTCTGAGGCGTTATCACTATGGAAGTAGATTGCCCAACCTTCCTTCTGAGGAGTGGCTGGTGGGTTCGAACCTCCAGCCTTCTGGTTAGCAGTCAAGTGCCTTAGGCACTATGAGAATGGTAAATCAAATAGTGCAAGTGGACCTGGGAATGGGAGAAAAGTATCTCCAGGACAACATTTCATCCTATGCTCACTTTACCATAGGTTGAAGTGCTAGTAAAAGAGATTCCAGCTTTCTTCCCAGACATATATCACTCAAAGCACATCAATTGTCCTTTCCTCTATGAGTCCCTTGCAGGATATTGCAGTGTGTGTGTGGCGGGGGGATGGGGGGAAGATATCTTTGCATGTCCAGATAACGTTCCATTTCAGATATGTACTCAACATCATGAAGATGTAATTGAAGTGACTCCCTTCTAATCTGGCTTAGGCTCTGATGATAACTGCTTCCATTTATACAATCAGAGCTCACTGCTGAGTGACTTTGCCTTCCTCTACATCAGAGGTAATTATTATTTTTATAGTTCAATTAGCGAACATTACATATCGGTTTACCTTGCTAAGATGGTACAACCTAATTTAACAAGAATACACTTATTCCAAAGCTACCAAGGGGCAAGATGCTATTATAATATCACAGTACTGTTTTTTTCTTTTTGTTTCCTCCCTTTCATTATGCAGACAGGTCATAGTCAATTTGAAAATGAGAATGCTTCAAATTAAGAATGTCAGACCTATAAATGGTATGCAACAAATGTTTAAGTTTATAAATGAGGAAACTAAGGCCTGAATTTCGTAATTTGCCTAAAATCATAGTCTGTAAGAAAGCCAGCTTTCTAGCCAATGCTATTAACTGCTAGTACAGTGCTCTCTTCACTTTATCTTTTTAAATTCTGTATTCAGAAAAGAAAAGTGGAAGAGCTCAGGATTGAAGGAAAAAGAAACTGACCCAACATTTATGGAGTATCTCCTAAGTTTAAGGCATTTTATGTAACTTAATGTTTTCAACTGGAAGCCCAGGCCCTAGTCTCTAACCTGGTGCTAACTATCCATGTGACATTGTTACTGGATTCTTCCTGAGCTTCAGTTGCCTTCACGGATAAAACAAGAGGGCAGGGCTAGAATGTTTCAAAAATCTTTTTTCTTGTGCTATCATTCTGGACCAAGGCTCAGCCACATCTCAGTTTAAGCATCCAAGCATCCTTTTGATATTCATTTCTTCTTGTTACTCTAAGTGGGGTGTGATAGTTAGTGCTTTGTGTCAAATTGGGTAGGCCATGATTTTCAGTGATTTGTCAGACAGTGGACTAGGTGCTCTTCCATAATGTCCTATAATGTAATTACTTTCCATTATGTAATCTAATGTGATTAATCAGTTGAAAGGAGAATTTCTTTGGAGGTATGGCTGACATCCAGTATATAAGTAGATGATCTGGCAAAGTTCTCTCTCTCTCTTTCTCTCTGTCTCTGTCTCTCCCCACTGCCTTTTTCTCTCTCCTGACCTCTGTTCCTTGGGCTGAAACCTGCATATGTCTTCAGACTGCCATCTGATCTGCATATTTTGAATTTACCAGTCCCTGCAATCCTATGAGCCAGCAAAAGTCTCCAGACTACTGTCTGACCTGTGGACTTGGGACTTGCTAGCTCCAAACAACTGTACAAGCCATCTCCTTGAAGTAAGTTTCTCTATTTATGTAGATATATATACATTTTCATTGGTCTCGTTCTGCTATACAAAAATACCACAAGTGCACATCTTTAACAAACAGAAATTTATTCTCTTATAGTTTAGGAGGCTATGAGTCTGAATTTAGGCCCACTGGAGCAAGCTGAGGGAGCTCTGGTAGCATAGTGCCTAAGGTATTTGACTGCTAACCAGAAGACTGGTGGTTCTAACTCACCAGCCACTCCTTGGAAGGAATATTGGGCAATCTACTTCTGTAGTGATACCACCTTGAAAGCCCAAGGAGGGGTCACTATAAGTCAGATCTGACTTGAAGACAGTGAGTTTGAGGAACAAGATGAAGTCTTCTCCTAACTCATGCAGCTGTTGGCTGCTGAGGCTGATGAATCAAAGTTTAGGAGGTAAAATTGTAGATTGTTGGCTTATAGGCTGTGAAGGCAACAATCCCAAAATTGGCAGGCAACACAGCAGGCCACTGGTTCAAGCCCAGGAACTGGAGATGAAGACTGAATTAAATGCAGGTTCCTTTCTATACATAAAGGAGCTCTGGTAGCACAGTACCTAAGACATCTGACTGCTGGTTAGGAGGTTTGTGGCTCACACCTACTAGCCAGTCTACAGAAACAAGACTGAGAAATCTACTCCTGTTAAGATGTATCATCTTGGAAACCCAATGGGAGTCACTATGAGTTGGAATTGACTTGACAGAAGTGGATTTGGTTATGGTTTTTCTATGTATACTGGAAGCAGGCCACACCACAAAGGTAACTCATTAAACTGATTAACTGCCCTCTGCAGATTCCATCATAGAAGTAATTACACAACATCCAATCTCATCATGGGGAATAACTACATCCATCTGCCAAGGCTCTCAAAATCATGGCACAGTCAAGTTGACAAAAAACCTTAACTACCACATACATCTCACTGGATTTTCCCTTCTAGAGGACTCAGACTAAGACATAGGGGGCTGTTGCTCTGTAGAAGTTTTACTATCTATTCTTGGATTTCACCACACATGGAAACCTTGCAAATACTTGTTTTCTCCTATAGTCTTGAAACTGTTGATATAATGAGTCAGGACAAAAAATATCTACTGACCCAGAATTGAGCACAGAGTGGTTTTGTTCATCACTGGGCCAGGACAGAAGAGACTGCTGTTTCTTTTACACAACCTGTCAGGCTGTGTAAGCAAAGGACTCTCCAGCACTCTGATAGCCCCTTTCCATTTAATTTCTGCTTTCACCTCTTTGGTTTATTAAGATTATTAAGTAAGATGTTTTGCCATGTTCCTACAGTGTCTGTTACCTTGCTTATTCCTAATGTCACCACTTTCCTCCCATCCTGCTTGGCACTCCCTCCCAGCCTTGATTTATTACTCACTATATGGGAACTCTGGTAGCATAGTGCCTAAGGCATTTGACTGCTAACCAGAAGGCTGGTGGTTCAAACCCACCAGCCACTCCTCGGAAGGAAGATGGGGCAATCTACTTCCGTAGTGATACTGCCTCGGAAACCCAAGGAGGGGTCGCTATGAGTTGGGTCCAACTCGATGGCACACAACAACAACAACAACAACAACATATGGTCTACTATTCTGAGATGACAAATTGAAGAGGAATGATATCACATTCATTGTCAAAAGAACATTTCAAGATCTATCCTGAAGTACAACACTGTCAGTGACAGGATAATACCCATAAGCCTACAAGGATGACCAGCTACTACAACTATTATTCAAATTTACACACCAATCTTGAATGCCAGCAATGAAGAAATTGAAGATTTTTACCAAGTTCTGCAGTCTGAAATTGATCAAGCATGCAATCAAGATGCATTGATAATTACTGGTGATTGGAATGCAAAAGTTGGAAAAAATGAGGAAGGATCAGTATTTGGAAAATATGACCTTGATGATAGAAATGACACCAGATATCACAAGACAGAATTTTGCAAGATGAACCATCCATTCATGAAAATACATTTTTTTCCCCAACAATATAAACCTGGTAACATAAATACATGGACCTTGCTAAATGGAATACACAGGAATCAAATCAAATCTATGGAAAGAGATGATAGAGAAGTTCAATATTATCAGTCATATATAACAAGACTAAGACCAGAGGCTGACTGCAAAACAGGTATACTATTACTCATACAGAAGTGCAAGTTAAAGCTGAGTAAAATTAAAAGATGTAACAACTCACCACTAGTAAGCACTAGTATTTTGAGTTGAGGACTGAATTTAGAGATCATTTCAAGAATGGATTCGATTCAAATCTATTTACAAAAGAGTAAGGACTATGGGATGACATCAAGGACATCATACATGAAGAAAGGAAAAGTTCATTAAAAAGATCAAAATTATGTTAGAGGAAGACTCTAAAACTTGCTCTAAAATGTAGAGTAGGTAAAGAGAATTGAAGAGAGAGTGAAGACAAGATGGCATCCTGCTAACACACTTCACCCAATTCTTCTACAACAGAGACCCCCCCAAAAAAATAGTAAAACAGATGCAAGTAATGATTCTGTAATTCTGACCATCAAATAAAGGAATGAAGAATGAGACTGAATGTTGATTCAAGAAATACAGAGCAAGGATAGTGGTTTGAGAGGGACCAAGCTGAGACCCACTGAAGCATGGCCATTTTGAGTTTCAGAAGGCATCATACATGCAGGCTGGGAGAAACCAACTTTACAGAATACACACTGTGATAGAGACACAGTGTGAACAGACCTGGAAGGAATCAAGATGAGTAGAGTATGTGCTGGATCTCAGAGAGAAAAATCCAGGGAAAAGTACCAGATTTCCAGTAGCACATGTGACCTCAGAGAGAGGAGGGAGCCAGAGAAGGGGGATGAAACAACTCACCACTAGTAAGCACTAGTATTTTGAGTTGAGGACTCACTACAGGGGGACATGTTGTGGCATGGAAGTTGAAGAAACTAGACTCCAGGTGGCCTTCCACTTAGTTGAATTGGAGCAGGAGCTGGATAAATGGCTGCATGTGTCCAGAGGGCACCAGATCTACACCAGTGAATCATGAATGGAGAGTGGCATTCTCTACTCTAACAAACACACCTTCCAAGCCACTAGAGGTGAACCTTCTTCCTGCTGCCATCAACTCTGTGGCTGAAGAAATCTTGCTGACCTCCCCCACCCACTCATTTCCTCAGCCACCTCCTCACTAGCTCAACCATCTACTGCCATATGTCCCAAGCAGACATGATGAGGGTCTGTGGCTCATGCTGCCTTTACTTGTGTCAGGTGCCAGCTGATCAAAACTACAAAAGCTCCTCCTCCTTTTTTTTTATTTTTTCTTCCATTTTATTTGTTATTTTCTCCCTTTTCCTTTGCTTATCATTTTATTTACCCTAATCATTCTACTCATCGTCCAGCCTTTTTTTTTTCTCTATTTTTTTTATTTTTCCTGTACCAACCGACAGGAGAAGGACATTAGCTATCCACCTGCTAGCCATATCTACAACTCCTTACTGCTCCTATGACCACTCCAAATGGGCAAGCACCACCGTCTGCTCCTGCACCACTGATTAAAGACAGATGGTGGAGAACACCTGTTCATCCTGCCAGCAGCTTCTCTTCATGACTAACAGAAAGTGTCACCCACATTCCCACCAATTATTCCACCCACACAGAGACAGTTTGTGAGTGCCCCAATGCTGCCGAGCTAACAACCAAAGAAGCTGGCCTCTCTCATCCATCTGTATATATCAAAATAAAGAAAAACAAAATATAACATAATCGACAATTAATAAAAACAACTTCAAAATATCTTGCAAACCAGGGACAAATTCAAGAAAAGAAACAGGAGAAGGTAGTTGAAGCAAGTGAGTGATCTAAATAAAGAACTAGGAAACCTCCCTGGAAGAAGATCTGTATCATTTAAAGAGCTTGAGGAAACTATAGTAAAAGCTAGGAAAACAAAGACAATATCCTGGAGCTCAGGGAAAAAATACAAGAGAAAAATAAAAGAAATAGACAATTAAGATATCATACAAAAGTAGTAATTATAAATCCAGAAGATCAACACTAAAATTATGGAAACAGAAAACACATTGAAAGGACAAAAGAGTAGAACTGAATTGTATGAAGAACAGATTACCCAGCTAGAAGATGAATCCCTTGACACTAGAGTGTATGAAGAAAAATCAGAAAAAAAGAATGAAGAAAGTCTAAGAATCATATGAAAAATCAAAGAAATAAACTGCGTTTGATTGGAATTCCAGAAGAGAAGGAGGCAGGAAAAAAAAAAAAAGAAAGAAAAGAAAATTTTTGAAGACTTGATAGCAGAAAACTTCCCTAATATCCTGAAAGATGAGAAGAAATACACCCAAGAATCTCAATGAACCCCATACACGATAGACACCAAGAGAAAGTAGCCAATACATATTATAATCAAACTCTCCAAAATCAAAGACAAAGAAAACAATCTTAAAAGCAGCTCAGGAAAAATGAAATGTTACCTGCAAAGGGCAGCCAGTAAAACTAAGCCCTGATTTCTCAGCAGAAACTTTGAAGGCAAGAAGACAATGGGATGACATACATAAAACCTTGAAAGAAAAAAATTACCAACCAAAAACTGTGTTCAGCAAAACTGTCTCTCAAATATGATGGTGAAAGTAGGACATTCTCAGATAAACAGAAATTAAAGGAATTTATAAGAAGCAGACCACCTTACAAAAAATGCTAAAAGGAATCCTTCGGTAGCAACACCACCAATGGCAGACGCCAACCTAAGATACACATGGAAACATTACTTAGAAACCAGAGAAAAAAAAGATTCTCAAAACTAAAATAAGCTTGCAAAATAGAAAATAGAGAAACAGGGGCATCGAGCTGCAAGCAACAACAACTACAAGGCAAAAGGTGGGAATAAATCGTATAATTATAGAACTTCAAAATGGAGAGGAAGTCAGGGTGATATCAATATAGAACAGCTGTTGTTGTTGTAATGTGCCATCGAGTCAGACCCTACTCATAGTGACCCCTCCTTGGGTTTCCAAGGCAATATCACTACGGAAGTAGATTGCCCCATCTTCCTTTTGAAGAGTGGCTGGTGCGTTTGAACCTCCACCCTTCTAGTTAGCAGTCAAGTGCCTTAGGCACTATGTTACCAGAGCTCCCATATATATAGAAGAGAATGTTCCCAAATTAAGAGGATAAAAATTAACTACAAGGTAACCGACAAAGGAAATTAATAAGCCTTCTAATTAGAATAAGAAAGAAGAAAATCACAAGGACTTAATGAACATAAACCCAACAGCAGTGAAGAAAATGAAAAGAAAACACATAAGCTCAGCACAAAAAAATATTTGAAACAAAGAAACCATCAACACCACAATAGAAAGCACAAAAGAATGACAGCAGAAAATTCATACCTATTATTAATTATGTTCAATATCAGTGGATTAAAGACTCTAATCAAGAGGAAGCAAGTGGCTGAATGGATAAGGAAACAGGACCCATCAATATCTGCGGACAAGAGACTCCACTTTGACACAAAGGAAAAATAAGTTCAAAATCAAGGGAATCAAGGGATGAAAAAAAAAAAAATCAAGAAAATGGCAACCCAAAAAAACAGCAAAAGTTGCAGTATTAATATCTCATAAAATACACTTCAAAGCAGAAATAGCATAATGGAAAGGCAAGGACATTATAAAATGACAAAAGTATCAATCTTCCAAGACAACATAACCATAATAATATCTATACACCCAACGAAAGAGCTCCAAAACACATAAAGCAAACATTAACAGAAATACAGAAATGGACAGTTCTGCAGCACTTTAACAGTCTACTTTTGACAAAGAACAGAACAACTAGAAAGAAATTCAACAAAGATAGAGAAGATCTCAATAACACAATCAAACAATTTGACATCACAGACATATACAGAACACTTCACTCAACAAAAATGCAATCTACATTCTTTTCCAGTGCACATGGTCATTCTTCACAATACACCATATGTTAGTCCACAAAACAAGCTTCAATAAATTTTAAAACATCAAAATACTACAAAACATCTTGGATCACAATGTTATAAAATTAAAAATCAATAATAAGAACATCAAAGAAAAACAAAAAAGAAATACATGAAAATTGAATAACAACCTTCTCCAAAACTACTGGTAACAGAAGAAATAAAATGTGAAAAAAAAGAAAAAAAAATTCTTAGAAGCAAATGATAAGGAAAACACTATGTACCAAAACCTTTTGGATAGAGTGAAAGCAGCATTCAGAGGTCAATTTATAGCAGTAAATGTACACATCAAAAAAGAACTAAAATCAATTCTTTAGCCTAACATCTCCAACAACCAGAAAATAAGCACCAAAAGGAGTCTACAGTCTTCAGGAGAAAGGAAAAATATAAATATTAGAACATAAATAAACAGAACAGAAAATAGAAAAAAAAAAGAAATTATCAACAAGATTAGAAGTTGGTTCATCAAAAAGATGAACACAATTGACAAACCACTGGCAAATTTAACAAAGGAAAAGAGGGAGAGAATACAAATAACACGAATAAGAAATCAAATGGGTGATGTCACACAGAGCCAACCAAAATTAAAGTTACTAACAGAATACTAAGAAAAACTGTACTCCAGCAAATTTGAAAACCTAGAAAAAATGGGCAAATTTCTAGAAACACACTATCTACTTAAACTAACTAAGACTGAGGTAGAAATTTGAACAGACTCATAACTGAAGGAATTGAACAGGTTATTTAAAATAATAATAATTAAAAAAAAAAAAAGAAAAAACCTCTCAACAAATAAAGTCCTCACCCAGTTGGCTTCATTGGAACATGTTACCAAACATTCAGAGAAGAATTGACATCAACTCAAGCTATTCCAGAACATATAAAAAGATGGAATACTTTGAAATTCATTTTGTGAAGCAAGCATAACCCTGATACTAAAACCAGACAAAGACATTACTATAAAGGAAAATTGCAGCTCAATATCTCTCATGAATATGGACACACAAATCTTCAGCAAAAACTTTGCCAATAAAATCCAATACTACATAAAAAATAAAATAATACATTGTGGCCAAGTGGGATTCATACCGGGTATGCAAGAATGGATTGGTATTAGTAAAGCAATCAACATAATCCATCACGTGAACAAAACAAAGGAAAATAACCACATGATCATAACGATTGATGCAGAAAAGACATTTAATAAAATCCAACACCAAGTCCTGATAAAATTCTCACAAAAATAGGAATAGAAGAGAAATTCCTCAACATCATTAAGGGCATATACACAAGACATGATATATTCAGTAGCTTCATATGCATGTGTAAGCTGGACAATGAATATGTAAGAATGAAGAATTGATGCCTTTGAATTGTGATGCTGGTGAAAAATACAGAAAATACAATGGACTGCCAAAAGAAGGAACAGATCTGTGTTGAAAGATGTACAGGTGAAATGCTCCTTAGAAATGAGAATGGCCACATCTCATCTCACCTACTTTGGTCATGTTGTCAGAGGGGCCAGTCCTGGGAGAAGCATATCATGCTCAGTAAAGTAGAGGGTCAGCAAAAAAAAAGGGAAAGCCGTTAATGGGATGGATTTTCACAGTGGCTGCAACAATGGGTTCAAGCATAGCAGGGACTGTAAGCAAGGTACAGGGCTGTGCAGTGTCTCATTCTGTGGTACATAGGATCAGTATGAGTTGGAACTGACTTGACAGCATCTACAACAAAAACAAAAATTATTATGGACATCAAAGACATCTCTAAACGAATAAAAAGAGAACACAACCATTGGGAAAAAATATAAGCAATTACATATCTGACAAGGGACTTTTTTCTAAAATTTATACGAAAGGTTAACACCTCAAAATCAAAAGGGCAAATATTTCAATTGAAAAATGGTCAGAGGACATGAATAGACACTTCATCGAAGAAGATATTCAATCAGCCAACAAACACATGAAGAAATGCTTGCTATCATTAGCCATTAGAGGGAGGCAAATCAAAACAATGAGATATCTCACCTCAGCAATAGTAGTAAAGTTCAACAAGGCAGGGAAAAAAAAAAAAATGCCAGCAAGGGTATGGAGAGACTGGAATTCTCATACACTGCTATGGGACTTTAAAATGGTCCAACCAATGTGGGTGGCTCTATTTTAAGGCTGGCAATTGACTGAGGTAGGCAGGTGCAGAGGGGATAGGAACAGCTAAGGGAGACAAATTGTCATGTCCTCCTGTGGTGGCTAACGTGTTGCTGTGAGGCTGGAGGCTATGCCACCAGTGTTACAAAATGCCATCTGGGTTACCCATGGTGGACACTTTTCAGCAGAACTTCCAGGCTAAGAAAGACTCAGGAGAAGGAAGAGGCCATCCACTTCACAAAGAATTGGCCAACCTTATGAAATAGGTTGAAAACCTTATGAATAGCAGTGAAACAGTGTCTGATATATTACTGGAAAACTTTATGAATAGCCTGGAAACATTGTCCAATATAGTGCCAGAAGAGGACCCTATCAGGTCAGAAGATACTCAAAATTTGACTGGGGAAGAATTGACTCCTCAGAGTAGAGACTACCTCAACAATATGGATAGGATAAAGCTTTCTGGACCTCCATTGGCTGATGTGGTACTACTAAAAATGAGTAGAAACAGATGCAACCATCCATTAATAACTGGAACATGGACAGTATGAAGTATGAATCTAGGGTAATTCGAAGTTGTCAAAAATGAAATGGAATGCATAAAGATTGATATCCTAGGCATTACTGAGGATTGTCCAGTCTTCCTTCCACAGAGAGGCTGGTTGGTTTGAACTGCCAGCCTTCTGATTAGCAGTCAAATGCCTCAAGCACTGTGCCACCAGAGCGCTCTCTCTCTCTCTCTCTCTCTCTCTCTATATATATATATATATTCCAAGAATTGACAAAATAACCGTGGAGATGTTTCAACAAACGGATGCACCACTGGAAGTCCTCATTTTTCTATGCCAAGATATTGAATAACAGCTATCTGGCAAACTGATTGGAAGAGACCCATATTTTTTTCTATTCACTGGAAAGGTGATCCAACAGAATGCAGAAATTATCAAACAACATCATTAACATCATAGGCAAGTAAAATTGTGTATGCCGATCTAATATCCTATCACTTAGCTGAATCATTCCATTAGTTCCAGTAGTATTCTTGTTGATTCTCTTGTTTTTTCTATGTACGGAATCACATCATCTGCAAATGGAGATAATTCTACTTCTTCTTTGCCAATTTGGATGTATTTTATTTTTCTTTCTTGCCTTATTGCCCTAGCTAGGACTTTCAATACAATATTGAATAGGAGTAGTGACTGAGGGCATCCTTGTCTGGTTCCTATTCATAAGGGGAATGCTTATATTCTCTTTCTATTTTGAATAAACAAAATTTTGTTGCAGATAATTCAAAAATGGTTGCAATAGTCTATCTACAAGGAACTACCGGAAATGCAAGCTGGATTCAGAAGAGGATGTGACAAAGGGCTATCATTGCTGAATAAAGTACTTAATTAACATTGTTAAGGGTATATAGATAAAACCCGCAGCCAACTTTATTCAACATTGCTGATGTTAGATCTTGGCTGAAAGCAAAGAATACCAAAAAGATGCTACCTGTGTTTTATTGACTATGGAAAGGCATCCTACTGTGTGGGTCATAACAAATTATGGATAACATTGCAAAGACTGGAAATTCTAGAGCACTTCATTGTGCTCATGTAGAACTATGCAAAGACCAAGAGGCATTTGTTCAAACAGAACAAGGGGTGGGGGACATTACATGATTTAAAATCAGGAAAGGGATGTGTCAGGGTCACATCCTTTCACCATACTTATTCAATTGGTTGTTGTTGTTGTTTGCCATCGAGTCGGCACCGACTCATAGCGACCCCTCCTTGGGTTTCCGAGGCAGTATCACTACGGAAGTAGGAATGCCCAGCCTTCCTTCCGAGGAGTGGCTGGTGGGTTTGAACCGCCAGCCTTCTGGTTAGCAGTCAGGTGCCTTAGCCACTATGCTATCAGAGCTCCTTATTCAATTGGTACACTAAGCAAATAATTCAACAAGCTGAACGAAACAAAGAATGTGGTATCAGGGTTACAGAAAAACTGATTAACATCTAATATACAGGCAATAAAAACTCACTTGCTGAAAGAGAAGAGGTCTTGAAGCACTTACTGATGAAGATAAAAAACTACAACTTTTGGTATGAATTGTACCTCAATATAAAGAAAACAAAAATCCTCACAACTGGATCAATAAGCAACATTATTATGATAAACAGAGAAAATGATCTTGACAAGGATTTCCTTTCATTTGGATCCACAATTGATGCCCATGGAAACAGCAGTCAAATCAAATGGTATATAGCATTGGGAAAATCTGCTGCAAAAGCCTGTTTAAAGTGTTAAAAAGCAAAAATATCACCTAGAGGACTAAGGTAACCTGACACAAGCCTTGGTATTTTCAGTCACCTCATGTATATGTGATAGCTGGTCATGAATAAGGAAGACCAAGAAAGAATTGTTTTGTTTGGATTTTAGTGTTGGCAAAGAATATTGAATATCCCATGAACTACTAGAAAAATAAGTAATCTTTCTTAGAAGAAATACAACCAGATCCTTAGAAGTAAGGATGGAGAGACTTCCTCTCATGCACTTTGAAGTGACCAGTCCCTGGAGAAGGTTATCATGTTCGGTGAAGTAAAGTGTTAGTGAAAAAGAGGAAAACCTTTGATGAAAGGAATTGACACAGGGCCTGCAACAACGGGCTGGAATTTAGCAACAATCGTGAGGATGACGCAGTACCAGTCAAAGTTGTGTTCTGTTGTAAATTGGGTAACCATGAATCAGAACTGATTTGACGACAACAAACAACAACAACAACATATTATTCCAAGCACAGACTTTTTTATCACTGTCACATATGTGATCCTGGTGATGAGATATACCAAGTAGTGGCTGAAAGGACAAGAGAGAGCTATAGAAACCTGGCAAGGAAGTAGTTTGAAGTTGATTTTATCCTTTGTTAAAACTCATCTTTGCTTATATATTTTTTAATTTCTCCAAAATATCTTTTTGTAATATATAATTCAGTGGACTATTTGAAAAAAAAAAAAAAAAAAAACCACCACACTTCAACTTCATAGGTAAGTTTTACTATATTACACTGCAATGGGTAATAAAGGTAATAGCAATCAGTTACTGGATATTTAATGGATACCAAACATGATAATACATGTTTACATAATTCATTGTATGTGGAATTCTCTCAAACAAAATAATCAAAATAAAGCATCAGCAACAACAAAAGAAAAACACCTTGCTCTTGTGTAAATTCATGGGAAGAAACTGAAGCACAAATGGACCTAATCATATCATTTGGGATTAAGGCCAAGGTTTGATACTAAAACCTTGTAACCTCAGAGCTGCACTCTTAATGATTATACAAATATTTTGTTTCCAGATGAGATAGAATGATAGAATTTATTTTTAGTGATCTGAATGGGTTTTCTATTTGTAATTCAAAAAATAAAATACGTTTAGCTGAGGCAAATAAAATATGAAGCATTTTATGGAAAGCTGGTATCTAAAATCAAAAACAGGGTTGGAGTGGAAGATGGCGGACTAGATAGAAGGACTGCACAGACCCTCTTCAACAAAGAAAAGGAAAACCAATTGGCACAGACACAGAAGTTATTCTTGGACCCCTGAGCCTTGAAGAGAAGGATTCAGAAGTAGACTAAACCCCAACTAGCAGAAGAATTTG
>NW_006922137.1:264304-284007 GCF_000298275.1 Orycteropus afer afer
GGGGAGGAAATTGGAGGGGAGCTGTTGCATTGTGGTAAATTGTGGTCAATGACATGAGACAAAGTATATGTGAACTGCTGTATCGAGAGTGAATTTGCTCTGTAAATCTTCACCCAAATCTAAACAAAATAAAATTAAAAAAAAAAATCAAAAACAGTACATAGAAGTACAGGGAAAAGCTCTAGAAAGTTGCCAACTTCAGTTGTCCATGCCTCCATTATCTTAATGCAGCATCATCATTTTGTAGGGAAAAACAATGATGTCCCAGGGAAATAAGTGACAAATCTAAGACTACATAGTTAGTGAGCAGTCTCCCTCCCAACCTCATCACATTTACACTAATTTGATAGCTTATCTGCATCTTGCTAGGTGTGAGAAACAGTCCAGTTCATTATTCAATAGAATAAGCATTGAGTTGACTCATGAGCATGAAAGGTAATTTATTCATTCAACAAATAATGACTGAGTGCTCACTATATGCTAAGCCCTGCTGTGGGTGTACTGGGGAAACAGTGAGCAAAACTGCAAAAATCTCTGCTATGATTGAGTTTACATTCCACAGCTGGCATCCAAAAATGAATAAACTACATGAGTAAAAGTATAGTGTATTAGTATAGATAAAAATATGCTATATTATTATAGATTAATAAAATATATCTTGATAGATAAATGTTTTGTGTTATAAATGTAAAATAAGAAAGAGACATATTATTTACAAGGGACATGGACTGTCAGTATTTAAAATAGAATTGTCAAGGAAATCCTCCTGAGAAGATAACTATTGAGAAAAGGCTGAAGGCGATGAGGGATCCAATTGTGTGACTATGTTGGGCAAGAGTTGTCCAAACAGAAAAAACAACATGTTAAATCCTAGGAGCAGAAGCATGTGGGGCGTGCTTTGGCAACAGCAAGAAGATTGATAGGGATGGTGTTGAGGCAGTGATCCATACAGTGTTAGAAGCTGAGGTCAAAGAGGTAAAAGTGAAGGGATCAGATTGTAGTTGCTGTTGTTTGGTGTCATCTAGTAAGTTCCAACTCATGGAAACCCTGTTGTTGTTATTTGCCATCAAGTCGGCCCCGACTCCTAGCAACCCCTCCTTGGGTTTCTGAGGCAGTTATCACTACGGAAGTAGGATTGCCCAACCTTCCTTCTGAGGAATGGCTGGTGGGTTTGAACTGCCAGCCTCCTGGTTAGCAGTCAAGTGCCTTAGGCACTATGCTACCAGAGCTCCTCATGGAAACCCTATGTACAACAAAACAAAACACTTCCTAGTCCTATACGGCTAGGACTGGTGGCATAGTGCCTAAGGCACTTGACTGCTAACCGGAAGGCTGGAGGTTCAAACCCACCAGCCACTCCTTGGAAGGAAGGTTGGGCAATCGACTTTTGTAGTCATACCGCCTCGGAAACCCAAGGAGGGGTTGCTATGAGTCAGATCTGACTTGATGGCAGTGAGTTTGGTTTAGTTGGTCCTATGCCATTCTCACAACTGTTGCCGTGCTTTATCCCATCATCGCAGCCACTGTGTCAGTCCATCTCATTGAAGGTCTTCTCTTTTTTTACTGACCCTCTAACTTACCAATCATGATATCCTTCTTCAGGAGCTGGTCTCTTATGACAATATGGCCAAGGTAAGTAAGACAAAGTCCAGCCATTCTTGCTTTCAAAGAGAATTCCAGCTATATTTCCTCCAAGACAGATTTGTTTGTTCTAGCAGTCTATGGTGCATTCAATATTCTTTGCTAACACCACAATTCAAATGTATCAGTTCTTCTGCAGTTTTCCTTATTCATTGTCCAGCTCTCAAATACATATGACACTATTGAAAATACCATAGCTTGGGTCAGGTGTACTTTAGTCTTTAAAGTAACATCTTTGCTCCTTAACAATTTTGAGGTCTTTTGCAACAGATTTGCCCAATAAAATAAGTCATTTCATTTCTTGACTGCTGATACCATGGGTATTGATTGGGGATTCAAGTAAAATGAAATCCTTGACAACTTGAATTCTTCTCTATTTATCATGATGTTACTTATTGGTCCAGTTGTAAGTTTGTTTTCTTTATGTTGAGGTATAATCCATACTGAAGGCTGTAGTCTGAATTTCATCAATAAGTGCTCCAAGTCTTCATCACTTTCAAATCAAGTTTGTGTCATTTGCATATCCCAGGTTCTTCCTCCAATCCTGGCACCATGTTCTTCTTCAGATAGTCCAACTTCTTGGATTATTTGCTCTTCATATAGATTGAATAAATATGGTGAAAGAATACAACCCTAATGTGATCCCTTCCTGATTTCAAACCACGCAGTATCCCCTTGTTCTGTTCAAATGGTCTATGTACAGGTTCCTCATGAGCACAATCAAATGTTCTTGAATTCTCATTCTTTACAATGTTATCCATAATTGTTATGATCCACATGGTCTAACGTCTTTGCATAGTCAACAAAACATAGGTAAATATCTTTCTGGTATTCTTTGCTTTCAACCAAGATTCATCTGACATCAGCAAATAATATTCCTTGCTCCAAGTCCTCTTCTTAATCTGGCTTGAATTTCTGGTAGTTTGCTGTCAATATACTGCTGCAACCATGTGCCTAATGCATTTGACTGCTAACCAGAAGGCTGGAGGTTCAAACCCACCAGCCACTCCTCAGACTCAAGGTTGGGCAATCTACTTCGGTAGTGATACCACCTTGGAAATCCAAGGAAAGGTTGTTGTGAGTTGGATCCGACTTCATGAGTGTGCATTGCATTTTGTTGTATAGTAAAAATTTTACTTCACTGTGATGTTAATGATACTGTTTGATAATTTGCACATGCTGTTGGGTCACCTTTCTTTGAAATGGCACACATATGGATCTCTTCCAGTGGGTTGGCCAGGTAGCTGTCTTCCAAATTTCTTGACATAGATGAGTAAGTGCCTCCAGTGCTGTATCCATTTGTTGAAACTTCGAGGTGGATATCCGGTGAATTATTAGAGCCTTCTTGTTTGCCTATTCCTTTAGTGCAACCTGGATTTCTTCCTTCAATACCATCAGCTCTTGAACATTCGCTGCATCCTGAAATGGTTGAACATCAACCAAATGTTTCTGGTACAGTGACTCTTTTCCTTCCTTCTTTGATGCTTCCTGAATTGTGCAATATTTTGCCATGGAGTCTTTCAATATTGCAGCTTGGGGCTTGGATTTTTTCTATAGTTCTTTCAGCTTTGAGAAATGTCATGCTTCTTCTTTGCCTTTGATTTTCTAACTTCATGTCTTTGTATATTTCATTATAATATTTTGTCTTCCCCAGCTGCCTTTTGAAATCATCTGCTTAGTTATTTTACTTCATTATTTCTTCCATTTAGTTTAGCTACTCTATTCAAATTTGAGTCTCTTCTTTTTCTTTTTAAAATTTTATTGTGATTTGGATGAGAGTTTACAGAGTAAATTTATTTTCCAAATAGCAGTTCATATACATTTTGTTTCTTGACATTGACTTCAATGACCCACAATGTAGGAGCTCTCTTCACACTTCTACCCTGTAGTTACCTCTTCTCTGTGTCCTTACCTGCCAGGCACTCCCCCCACCCTGTGGAAACACTGCCCTTCTGTTCTCCCAAGATTGATAGCTCGAAGGAGTGTATCTACCTGATGTGAATGTTCACTGCATATGTCTGTCTATTTTTTGGCTCAAAGCCATGAGAATGAGTTCAGTTCTAGATCTGAAAAGTAACTAGGGGCCATAGTCTCATCAGAGTCTCTTCTGACATACATTTTGATTTTCTCTTTCCTGTCTTTTTAATAACTGTTAACTTTCCTCATGCATGATGTCCATGATATCATTCCACAACTCAGCTTGTCTTTGTTCATTGGTGTGCAATGAATGAAATCAATTCTTGAGATGGTCTCTAAATTCAGGTGTGATATACTCAACATCATATTTTGGATCTTGTGGATTTCTTTTAATTTTCTTCAGTTTCAACTTAAACTTGCATATGAGCAATTCGTGGTCTTTTCCACAGATGGCCCCTGGCCTTGTTCTGACTGATGATATCAAGCTTTTCTATTGTTTCGTCCCACAGACATAATCAATCTGATACTTGTGTATTACATCTAGTGAGTTCCAAGCTAATCTTCCTTCCTAGGAGGGGTTGGTGGGTTTCAGGAAGAGTTCTCTTTGACTCTGAAGGAGATATACAGCCATTGGAGGATTTTGAGCAGAGGAAGGGTTTGATTTAAAATATTTTTTTGTTTACATTTGAATTTGCTATGATTAGATTAGACAAGCAAGGAAAAATGTTTCAAAAAAAGAAAAAAAAAAGGATCTAAAACTCTCATTTTTCCTTCCTACTCAGTTTCCCTCATGATTTTACTATGTCTGTTTTCAGATATAAACCTATCATATGAAAAGACTGAGCTAAAATTTAAAAAAAAATTATAAAAATAACTGTAGAATTTGCCCAAGGAAAATAAAAGGAATATTTTTAAAAGATCAGAATGTAAGTTTATATATATATATACCATACCAAAACCAAAACCCACTGCCCTGGAGTCTGATCCAACTCATAGAGACCCCTCCTTGGGTTTCTGATACATGTATATATAGGCAACAATTATTTTTAAAGATAACAAAAATTGACAAACATGTGGTAATTGCTATCAAGAAAACAAAGCAAAAGCAAAAATCAGGGTCTTTGAAAAATAAACCCTTAAAAGAGAGATAGTTGAGAATAAAAGTGATTGGGAAGATATTATGAGTAACTTTATTTGAATATATTTGAACACTTACATTCAATTAAAAAAATGTCAAAAATATAAATTACCAAACTGATCCTTGTAAAAATAGAATACATAAACATTACTAAAAACCATTAAACATTTGAAAAAGTTAAGAATCCTTCCCAAAGGTAAAACATTGCATCCAGATGGTTTTAAAGGGGAGAATTTTTGTCTTAGGATACCTCCCAAAACTGATGCTGAGGCAAGGATTTGAGTGTACACTGTTTATTTGGCAAGTGATTCCAGGAAGCACTGGCAGAGGTGTAGTAAATGGAGGCAGGGAAGGGAAAGAATCTGATGAAAGGTGCCTTGTTGAGCAGTTTGAACCCGTGGGGAATTGAGACTTGATCTCACTGAGAACCTCTGAAAGATTATGTATTGTTGCTTCCCACCAAGGAGAAGGGAAGCTGGGCTAAGTCTGCACCAACACCCCTCTGTTATTGGTTGAGAGGTGCACTCATGAATATTTACTCCTAGCATTGCTGCCCTTCCCTGGAAGTAAACTTAATGGCCTCTACCAGCCAAATGAAGAAAACCTTCAAACAATGTCACAGGTGTTTTAAGTGGTAAAGCATTTGTGCACATAGTCAAATGAGTGCTAATGGTAGGACACTGATAGCATCTTTTATATCTACCAAAGACATACAAAGTAGATAGTCCCAATCCCCATAACATTTCCATAGTACTAAAAATAAGGGAAATTGCTGGTAATTATATTCATAAACTAGTGCCATAATTCTTAACACTTTTTTTTCCCCTTACAGTTGCCTTTGAGTTGATTCCAATCCATGGACTCCCCATGTGTCAGAGTAGAAACGTGCTCCACAGAGTTTTCAGTGGCTGATTTTTCACAAGTACACCACCAGGCCTTTCTCCTGAGGTGCTCCTGGGTGCACCCAAACCTCCCACCCTTTAGCTTGCAGCCAAGTGTGTTAATCATTTCTGCCAACAAAAGCCTCTGCTTAAATATTGTTCATTCCCGTAGAGTCAGTTCTGACTCTTGCAACCCTATGAGTAACAGAATGAAACACTGTGCCATCTTCATGATTGCTGGCATGTTTGACTCGACTGCTGAGTGCGTTGTGTCAGTCCATCTCACTGAGGATTTCCCTCATTTCCACTGACTCTCTACATTACCAAGCATGAGGAGCTTTTCTGACAACTAGTCCTTCCTGATCACGTGTCCAAATAAGCAAGTAGAAGTCACACCATCCTCTCTTCTGAGGAGCATTCTGGTTGCATTTCTTCTAAGACGGATATGTTTGTTCCTTTGGTAATCTATAATATAAGCATTATTCTTCACCAATACCACCTAAATTTTAGTAAACAAATCCAGCATAAATCAAATTGAATTTATCACAGAAATTTGATTTAACGGTAAACAATCTGTTAAGGTAACTTATTACATAAACAGACTAAAAGGAATATAGCTCTAAGAATATTTTGATACAGAAAAATTACTTACTAAAATGTGTTATCAATATATGATAAAAAGTCAAAATAATTAAGAAACAGAACAAAACTTCTGTTGATAAAGAGAAGCAAAAAGGATCATCAAAGTGGAGAAAGTATCCTAGCTCACGAACAGATTTTTAAAACATTTCCTTTAAAACTGAGAATGAGACAATTATGTCTGTTATCATCACTTGCAGTCAACATCATGCTAGAAGATCCTAGCTCAGCAAAATAAGGTAAGAGAAATTTAAAGCATGAGAATTGGAATGATATAAACAAAACATTATTTTCAGATGTTATGGTTGTTTACATAGAAAACGAAAAAGCATTCACAAATAAATTATTAGTAATAATAAGAGTTTAGCAATGTGACTGTGAGTTTTAAGATCAATATGCACAATCAATTGCACTTCTATACACCAACATAATTCAGAAAATGTAATTAACAAAAATATTTTCCTTTATAATAGCACCAAAAGTACAGTGTCTCAGAATGAAAATAAAGAAGAGATGGGGAAGACTTCTAGAGAATATTGTACAAGAAGGTCAAAATAAAGGGAGAGTGTTATGATTATATAGAGAGTTATTATAAAAAATGTGATCATTCTCTTTCTATTGATCTATATGCATCAATGTGGTTCCCATCAGGATCCCAGTAGAAATTGTAGTGGAATTGACAAACTAATTCCACAATTGTAGGGAAAAACAAATACCAAACATAGTAAAACTTTCCTGAAGAATAAGTTGAGGCAGCTAAAGCTTCCAGACATTAGAGATGATATAATTAAACTAATTAGAACTTTGTAGTAAAGGATTTAATAACACATAGTAAATGTTGTTGTTATGTGCCATCAAGTCGGACCCGACTCATAGCGACCACTCCTTGGGTTTCCAAGGCAGTATCACTATGGAAGTGATTGCCCAATCTTCCTTCCGAGGAGTGGCTAGTGGGTTTGAACTGCCAGCCTTCTGGTTAGCAGTCAAATGCCTTAGGCACTACTCCACCAGAGCTCCTATAAATGTACTAAGGGAAAATAGATATGAAATCTGGAGCTCTGCCAGTAAAATATTACTGTTTTTATTAGGTGCTGTCAAGTCAGCTCTGATGCATAGAAATCCTATGTGCAACAGACAGAAACACTGCTCAGTCCTACACCATCCTCAAAATCCTTGTTATGCTTGATGCCGTCATTGAAACCACAATGTCAATCCATCTCATTGAAGGTCTTCCCCATCTTCATTGATCCTCTCGTTTACCAAGCATGATATCCTTCTACAGAGAATGATCCATTCTGATAATACGATGAAAGAAGGTCAGGTGAAGTCTGGCCATTTTCACTTCCAATGAGCATTCCAGCTGTACTTCTTCCAGGACAGATTTGTTCATTCTTCTGGAAATCCATAGTATTTTCAGTATCCTTTGCCAACACCACAATTCGAAGGCATCAATTCTTCTTGATCTTCCTTATTAATTGTTTTCATGTGCATATGATTGAAATTGCCATGGGTTGGATTAGACACAGCCTAGGCTTAAAAGCGACATCTTTGCTTCGTAACACTCTGAAGAGTTCTTTTGCAGCCGATTTGCCCAGTGCAATATGACGTCTGATTTATTGACTACTGTTCCCAGAGGTGTTGATTGTGGATCCAAGGAAAATGAAATCCTTGACAGCTTCAATCATTTCTCCATTTATCGTGATGTTCATTGGTGCATTTGTGAGGATTTTCATTTTCTTTATGTTGAGGTGCAATCCATACTGAAGACTGTAGTCTTTGATCTTCATCAGTAAGTGTTTCAAGTTTTCTTCACTTTCAGCAAGCAGGGATGTGTCTTCTGCATATTGCATGTTATTAATGGTTCTTCCTCCAGTCATGATGCTGCATTCTTCTTTATATAGTCCAGCTTCTCATATTATTTGCTCGGTTTACAGATTGAATAAGTATGGTGAAAGGCTACAACCCTGATGTACACCCTTTCTGATTTTAAACCATGCAATATTCCCTTGCTTTGTTTGAATGACAGTCTCTTGGTCTATATACAGGTTCTTCATGAGCATAATTAAATGTTCTGAAATTCCCATTTTTCTCAACACTGTCAAGAATTTGTTATGAGCCACACTATTGAATGCTTTTGCATAACTGATAAAACACTAGTAGATTCCTTTCTGGGATTCTTTGCTTTCAGCTACAATCCATCTTCGAAGGAAGGTTAGGCAATCTATTTCTGTAGTGATACCACCTTGGAAACCCAAGGAAGGGTCA
This sequence comes from Orycteropus afer afer, assembly GCF_000298275.1. NCBI lineage: Eukaryota > Metazoa > Chordata > Mammalia > Tubulidentata > Orycteropodidae > Orycteropus > Orycteropus afer. The sequence goes on from NW_006922137.1 coordinate 272,786, forward strand.
CTATGAGTTGGGTTTGACTCGAGGGTACATGACAACAACAACAACAACAACACAATCCATCTGACACCAGTGGATATCCCTCATTCCATGTCCTCTTCTGAATCCAGGTTGGATTTTTGGAAGTACCATGTCAATTCACTGCTGTAATCATTTTTAATTATCTTCAGCAAGATTTTACTTGTGTGTGACATTAATGATATGGTTTGGTAATTTCCACCTTTTGTTGTATCATCTTTCTTTGGAATTGGCACAAGTATTGATCTCTTCCAGCCAGCTGGACAGATTTCTGTCTTCCATATTTCTTGGCAAAAACAAGTAAGCATCTACAACACTGCTTCCATTTGTTGAAAGATCTCTGTGGATATTGTATCAATTCCTGGAGGCTTGTTTTTCGACAATTCCTTCAGTGTAATTTGGACTTCTTCCTTCAACAATATTGGTTCTCGATCATATGCTGCCTTCTGAAATAGTTGGACATTGATGAATTATTATTATTATTATTATTATTAAATTTGTTGCCTTTCTCTTCATCCAAATCAATACTTATCTCTACCTATCTAAAAGTGTTCCCTCCCTTCTCCCCACCCCTGGTAACCTACAAAGAAAATTTCCTTCCATATATAAACCTTGCCTTGACTTTTTACAGCAATGCACTAATACAATATTTGTCCTTCTGTGATACACTTATTTCATTCAGCATAATATCCTCCAAGTTCATCCACATTATGTGGTGTTTTCAGAATCTGTGTTATTCTTTAGAGTTGCATAGTATTCCATTGTGTGTATGTACCATAGTTTGGTTACCTATTCTCCAGTTGATGGACACCTAGGTTGTTTACATCTTTTGGCTATTGTAAATAGTGCTGCAATGAACATGGGTGTACATATATCTGTTCTTATCATGGCTCTCACTTCTTTAGAGTTTGTATCTACTAATGGAATGGCTAGGTCAAATATTTCTAATTCCAACTTTTGAGAAATTGCCATACTGCTTTCCACAGTAGTTGTACCATTTTACAGTCCCACCATCAGTGTATGAGAGTCCTAATCTCTTCACATCCTCACCAGCATTTGTTATTTTCTTTCTTGTTGAATTTTGCTACTAGCACTGGAGCCAGACGGTATCTTGTTATTTTGATTTGCATCTCTCTAATGGCTAATGATCGTGAACATTTCTTCATATTTTGTTGGCTGCCTGAACGTCCTCTTTGATGAAGTGTCTATTCATGTCTTCTGGCATTTTTTAAATTGGATTATGTGTCTTTTTGTTATTGAAATGTTGGAGTTTTGTATAAATTCTAGATATAAGTTCCTTGTATGATATGTCATTGTCAAATATTTTTTCCCAATTTGTAGATTCTCTTTTGATTCTTTTGGAGAAGTCTTTGGAAGCACATAAAAATTTAATTTTTAGAAGTTCTCATTCATCTAGTTTCTCTTCTGCTGTTTGTTCATTTTAGGTTATGCTTGATACTCTATTTATGTCATCATTTAGGGTCCCTAAATTTGCCCCTAGTTTTTCCTTGAGGAACTCTATAGTTTTAGGTTTCACATTTAAGTCTTTGATCCATCTAGAGTTAGTTTTGTGTATGGTGGGAGGTACCGATCTTGTTTCATTTTTCTGCAAATGGATATCCAGTTTTGCCAGCACCATATATTAAACAAACATTCCCTTCCTCATTTAATGGATTTCAGCCCTTTGTCAAAGATCAGCTAACCATAGGTCAATGCATCTATTTCTGGGTTCTCAAATCTATTCCATTGGTTAATGTGTCTGTCGTTGTACTAATACCAGACAGTTTTGACTACTGTGGCTGTATAGTAGGTTTTGAGATCTGGCAGTGTGAGACTTCCTACTTTGTTGTTCTTCTTTAATAGTGCTCTGCTTTTCCGAGGTCTCTTTCCTTCCCATATGAAGTTAAGGATTGTTTTATACATATCCATAAAAAATGTTGATAGGATCTGGATTGGGATTGTATTGAATATATAGATTACTTTGGGTAGACTTGACATTTTCACAATGTTGAATTTTCCTATCCACGAGCATGGTATGTTCTTCCATTAATGTAGATCTCTTATGGTTTCCTGAAGTAGTATTTTATTGTTTTCTTTGTACAGGTCTTTTGTGTCCCTGGTAAGATTTATTCCCAAGTATTTTATTTTATTGATAGTTATTGTAAATGATATTGATTTCCTTATTTCTTTTTCAGCAATCTCTCTGCTGATGTAGAGGAATCCAACTGATTTTTGGATGTTAATCTTGTATCCTGCCACCATGTTAATCTCTCAATTAGTTCCAGTAGATTTTTGACTGAGTCTCTTGGGTTTTCTAGGTATAGAATCATAGCATCAGCAAATAGGGATAGTCTGACTTCTTCCTTACCAATTTGGATGCCTTTGATTTCCCTTTCTTGTCTTATTGTCCTGGCTACGACTTCCAATACAATGTTGAAAAGAAGTGGTGATAGAGGACATCCTTATATGATTCCTGTTTGCAAGGGGAATGGTTTCAGTCTCTCTCCATTGAGAATAATGTTGGGTGTTGGTTTTGCATAGATGCCCTTTATTATGTTGAGGAATGTTCCTTCTATTCCTATTTTGCTGAGAGTTTTGATCAGTAATGGGTGTTGGATTTTATCAAATGTCTTTTCTGCATCAATTCATATGATCATATGGGTCTTCTTTGTTTAATTTATGTGGTGGATGACTTTGATTGTTTTTCTAATGTTGAATCATCCTTGCATATCTGATATGAAATGAACTCCACTTGGTCATAATGAATGATTTTCTTGATATGTTGTTGGAATCTATTGGCTATGATTTTGTTGAAGATTTTTGCATCTATATTCGTGAAGGATATTGGTCTGTAGTTTTCCTTTAGAGTGATGTCTTTGTCTGGGTTTGGTGTCAAGGTTATGCTTGCTTCATAAAATGAGTGAAGGAGGATTCCATCCTTTTCTATGTGTTGGAATAATTTGAGTAGGATTGGTGTCAGTTCTTCTGTGAATGTTTGGTAGAATTCTCTGGTGAAAACATCTGGGCCAGGTCTTTTTTTGTTGGCAATTTTTTTATGACCTGTTCAATTTCTTCTTTTGTTATGGAAATTTTCAACTTTTCCCCATCAGTCTGTATTAGTTTAATGATGAATTATTTTTGATACATTGACTCTGTGTATTCCTTCCATCTTCTTTTTATCCTTCCTGAAATGTTCAATATTTTGACCAATAGAATCTTTTAGTATTGCAACTCAAGGCTTGAATTTTTTATTCAGTTCTTTCAGCTTGAGAAATGGTGAACCTGTTCTTTCCTTTTGTTTTCTAACTCCAGGTCTTTGCATATTTCATTATAATATTTTACTCTGTCTTCTCTAGTTACCCTTTGAGATCTTCTGTTCAGTTCTTTTATTTCAGCATTTTTTCCTTTCTCTTTAGATTCTCTACATTCAAAAGCAAGTCTTTTCTGACATCCATTTTGGTCTTTTCTTCCTTTCTTGTCTTTTTAAAGATGTTTTGCTTTCTTCATGTATATGTTCTTGATGTCATTCCACAACATTTTATTTGGGTAAATACATCAGGGGTATAAATTAATTGTTCATTGTTAATATCTCATACAGATTTAAGATGGTGATTTATAGATTTTCAGTAAACAAAAGATCTACCAAGGATCTTAAGGGCATGCTTTGTAGAATCTATGTTCAGTAAGAGGGCTGCAAGTGATTTTGAGAACTTCATCTAAAAGTCTTTCAAGAATTTAAAAGCATAAGGTAGGCAAAGAGAGATTCGTGGGTATGACTTGTGCTTAGTGGAGTGAATTTACAGTTTGTTATGTAAGTAGCCACATTTCACAAAAGATGAATTGTATCAGCTTGGGAAAAAAAATTCCCATGAAGTCTATTTTGACTCATATTAACTCTATAAGAGACAATAGAATTGCTCCATAAGGTTTTCCAGGCTGTAAATCTTTATAGTAGCAGGCTACCACATTTTTCTCCTGCAGAGTTGCTGGTGAGTTCAAACCACCAACATTTTAGTAGCAGTTGTGTACTTAACCATTGCACCATCAGGGCTTTTTGAAAAAGATTTTAATTTATAAAATGAGAAGAAGTCTTTGTACTTTTCATAGGGAAACAGCTGCTAAGAAGAAATTCATCTATAAACATGAGTCATATTTCACATAGAAGAAAGGATGCTGCAGAGGGTAGTACCAAGAGACAAAGCATAGATCCAAAAGTCATGGAAAATTGCACCAGGTAGCAGGGTTGAAACTTTAGGAAAGAATTATGGATATTTACCCAGCTGCATTACAAAATTGATAAATTTCTTTTGCTCCCATCTTCTACTTGAATAGAAGCATCTGTTGCAATTATCCTGTCTGCATATCCTTGTATGTTGTGTTTGTGGGGGTGAGGATGAGTAAAGGTAATTGTACCTTTACCTCAAATTAATTGAAACCACTTTGGAGGAGATGCAACCACACTCTGGGGGCTCATCTGCATCTGGCCCTAATTTATATGATGGGGTCTGGAAACTGAGCTCAAGACTAATGTCATGATGGGATGCAAATTTGAAGAGAGGGATCTTGGGAGAAGTTGAGCATATTTTTCTTGTGGTAGGAATTAAAACAATTTGTGGTTAGAGGACAATATGTGCCCATGAAAGATATCCACACATTCTATGATACTTCTCTCATTCAAAGGTGTCTATGTCCTCTGCCTTTAAATCTGGACTAGTTTTTCACTGCTTTGACCAATAGAATATAATGGGTTTGATGCTAGGATAGTTGTGGGCATAGTCTGTAAGGAGGTCTACTTCCATGTAAGTGTTCCTGTTTTCATGGAAGAAAAGTGACTACCTTAAAATCTCAATACCACAAGGAAGCCCTGGCTAGCCATACAGAGCTCTTGTCCTAACCCTAGAAGTTCAAGTAATCTGATGTTCAAATAACAGCTGTTACAGGACAGAAATAAGATGATCTTGCTTTCCAAATTCATGACTCAAAGAAGCAGATGATTTAATAACAATAAATATTTCTTCTAAAGCCACTAAATTTGGAGGTAATTATTACATTAAAATAAGAACTAGAACAATGACCCCTCATGTGAGGGAGAGACACAACAATGTCTTTCTGCCTGGAAGGCTCTAAATTATGGGATTTCCAATTTGACTTCTGATCAGAGACAGAGAACTCTTCTTTCTCCTATCCCTGAACTGACAGGGTGTAGTATGATTTTATTCCATTCTTTGAGGCTATTTCTAAAATTAACAAGAACATAGCGTAACATTTATAATTCTGAATTTAATTCTGAATATTTTTTTTATCATTTTTATAACATAAGTCTCATCAAGCATGTTTGATTACCCAGGCAATGTGGATAGAGTTGATCTGATATTTTTTTTTAAGTTTATTTTACCTTTTATTTGTATATATATATATATATATATATATATATATATATAAATGTTGTTGTTGTTGTTGTTATTTGCCATAGAGTCGGCCCCCGACTCCTAGCGACCCCTCCTTGGGTTTCCGAGGAAGTTATCACTATGGAAGTAGGACTGCCCAACATTCCTTCCGAATATATATAAATATATATAATCTATATGATACAGGTAAGTTCTTGACACTTTATATGCTGGTTCACATCTCTGTTTTTTTAAGTAGTTTTTATTGTATGCTGACCTCATAATACCACATACACATGTTGTGAGTATTATTTTTACATATTGGAGTCAAATCTGAATTTCTGTTGTGGGTGTAAAATTATTCACTAATTTATTTAATAATTATTAATAGAATATTTACTCTATGTCATGTACTATCTTAAATGCTAAGGATATAAAATTAAAAAAAAATAATCCTTGCTCTAATGGAGCATCTTGACTCTTACTAATGATAGTCTGAGAATATAACCAGAACTTATTGTGATGTTGCACAATTCATATAGAAAAACATTCTTGCTAACGAATAGTCATTTCATGCCTAGGACTGCCACTTTGATATTCCACTTTTAGCCAATGATACAGCATCAAATTTCACCTCCTTACTGCTTTATATCACTTCTCTTTGAACAATTATCTCTACTGTACTTTTTGAGTAGAGTGTATGCAAATACAAAGGATCATTAATAATCAGGAATGGATTCCTAATACTTCTACCATAAAATTATTTACTATTGTTGATATATAAATATTTTTCAAATAATTGAGATACATTCTGATTTTTAATATACCCAATACATTTTGGCATACCCTGAAACTGTAAACAAGAAGTCTACAAGAACAATTATGCATTTTTTCTTTATATTAAAAATAAATAAATGGATTTTCAAAAGTTAGAGGATAGTATAGACGTTTTGATTTACATTTATCAACTCAATTAATATTAATTTAATCAAGTAATTAGGAAATTTACAATTTTGAATGTTTATTTTTATATTATGAAGAGTTTTTTTTTTTAACTTTTTATTGTGATTTGAGTAAAATGTTTACAGAGCAAATCAGTTTTTCATTCAACAATTTGCACTCATTTTGTTTCATGTCATTGATTGCTACTCCCAGAATACAACTTCACTCATCCTGCTTCCTCACTGTTTCTCATTTATATTCCTCTTTCTTTCCTAAATCTTCTTGAATCTTCCCAAAATCTTCTGAACTTTGTCCCTGGACAAATGCTGTCCTTTGATCTCATATGGTTGATTGTTCTAAGGAGTGCATACCCACCATATGTTATTGTTCACTTTATAGTCCTCTGTATCATTTGGCTGAAAATTGAGCAACAGGAGTGAGTTCAGTTTCACGCCTAATGGGTATCTAAGGGCCATACTCTTAGGGCTTCCACCAGTCTTATCAGACTAGTAAGTCTGGTCTTTTTTTTTTATGATTTTGAGTTTTGCTCTACATTTTTCTCCCACTCTATCCAAGACCTCCTATTGTGATCCCTTTCAGTGCTGTTAGCAGTGGTAGCTGGGCACTATCTAGTCCTTCTGGTCTCAAGGTCATGGAGCCTGAAGTTCCTGTGGTTCTTTAGTGCTTTGGATTTTCTGCACTTTGATTTTCTTCACTCCTCTTTGCTCCAGACAGGGAGATACCAATGGTTGCACACTAGATGGCCACTCATAGCTTTTAAGACCCCAAGTGCTGCTCACCAAAATAGGATGTATATATTTTTTTTCCCTTTTTTTGTGAACTATGTTGTGTCAATTGACCTTGGTATCCCCATGGACTATGGTCTCAAGCTCCCAGGCCCAGTGATTCATTTCCCCAAGATTTTTGGTTATGGCTAAGAAGTTGTCACAACTTTGCCTCCTATAAGCTTTACTACATTTATGGATATATTTGCAGCATATGTCAATACCCTTGTAGAAATATCCTTCGTTTGAACTGATATTTTTAAGGTAACAAGAATTATCATTTTTTCCACTTATTTTATCCACTTCCATACTGTATATAGCCTTATCTCCTCCATTCATACAGTGTCACCATTATTTCCATTTAGGAAGGTTTATATCAACTAGGAGTACAGTAAAATATCAAGAAAAATAAAGCTACAATTCCATGATTTTTTTTTCTTTTATTGCACAAGAGAGCTAGAAATCCAGGCATTTCCAGTGGTTCCTTATCATCCATGGTTTGGCTTCCTTCTTTATTCCTACTCTGCCATCCCTAGGATCTGTCTTTCAACTATATGCTTGTCTTATGGTTTAACAATGGTTGTTCTACCAAAAGTCCCAAGTCTACATTCTAAGAAGAAAGAAGCAAAAATAAGGAAATAGCTGCATGTATTTTGAGAAAAAAAATATATTACTTGAGATGTGTGATATACTTCCACCTAGAAACTATTCTACACATCCACATCTAGCTGCAAGGGAGGAAGAGAAGTGTAATTTTCACCTGGGAATATTAATTTTGTAAATCAAATTAGAATTCTATTAGTTATGAAGTAGAAAATGGATTTTGCATCAAAAATAACACTTACCACACTTCTACTGCTATGTAGATTTCTGTACAAATATCATTTTCAAAAGGAAACATTCCATGGATTCCACATAAAATCAGATTCTTCTATGAAGGTTTCATGAAGAAATGGAGTATTCTTTAACAGCGTACTCTACTCTCAGAATGTTTATATATTTGCAATCATTGAATCATTGTTTCATGAATAAAATGTAGGCTGTATGAGATGAAGACTATGTCAGTTTGTTTTTCATGATTAAATGGATAGCAGGTTGCAAATTCACTGTAGGCTCTTAACAATTTTATTTTTTTTTTAATGAATTAATTCAGCTCTAAATCATGAAAATCACAGATTCTGTTTGCTTTTGTCCTCTTTTCTTACTTCATGTTCCAGGGCAACATCAAAGATAGAACCAATTTTATTCCTCATTTTTTCTGTCACTTATTTAGCCATAGTAGAGTAAGACTCCAATATAATGACGAACATATGCATATATCCTAGTGTCTGGAATTTAGATTGTTTTAGTAATTGGAATCCATGACAACTATACACAAAGAAGACTCAAACAAGGACAACATATAGAAAGTAACAAATTTTACAGAAATACAACTGTGATCTCTAAAAAAGATTGCTAAGGTATTTGCATAGAGTAATATTTGTGTATAGTTCTTGTGGAGTTCCTGGGTGATACAAACAATTAAGTGCTCAACTAGTAACCACAAAGTTGTCATTTGAATGCACTCAGAGGTGCCTTGAGAGAAAGACCTGTTGATCTGCTTCAGAAAGGTCACAGCCTTGAAAAGCCTATGAAATTCAGTTGCCTAGTTTGCACACATGGGGTGTCCATGAATCAGAATTGACTCAAAAACAATGAGTAATAGTATTTTTGCCTCAGGCTTTGCTGTATATAACAAAATACTGTTTCCAAAATTATGTAGGTTGATTAATTTCTTTCCCCATCTCCTTCAGTGTGGTCATGTTATTTGTAAAAAAGATAATTGGTTAGATTTTGCATCCATTTTGTTGTTGTTAGGTGCTGTCAACTCAGCTCTGATTCATATTGACCCTAAATCCAACAGAATGAAACACAAACTGGTCCTGTACCATCCTCACAATCTCATCTATGCTTGAGCCCATCATTGAAACCACTATGTTAATCCAATCCATTTGGATCTTCCCCTTTTTCATTGACTCTCCACTTTATCAAGCATTATACCATCTCCAAGGAATGGCACTTTCTGATATGACCAAAGTAGGTGAGAAGAACTCTGCCCATACTCACTTCTAAGGAGCATTCTGGCAACACTTCTTCCAGGACATATTTGTTCTTTCTTTTGAAACTCCATGGTATTTTCAGTATTCTTCACCACCACCACAATTCAAACTTTATTACTCCTTGTCCACTTTTCCTATGCATATGAGGTGATTCAAAAACACCATGTCTTGCGTTGGGCATAATTTAGTCTTCAATATGACATCTTTGCTCCTTAACACTTTAAATAAGTCTTTTGCGGTGGATTTGCTCAGTGCAATATGATATCTAATTACTTGATTGCTTCTTCCATGAGAGTTGATTGTGGATCCAAGTAAAATAAAATCTTTGATAACTTCAATATTTTCCCTATTTATCATGATTTTGATTTTCTTTATGTTGAGGTGTAACCCATATTGAAGGCTGACATCTTTGATCTTCATCAGTAAGTGCTCAAGATATCTCCACTTTCAGTAAGTAAGGTTGTATCATCTCTATATCACATGTTATTAGTCAGTCTTCCTCAAATCTTGATGCTGTGTTCTTCTTCATATAGTCCAGATTCTCAGATTATTTGTTCAGCATACAGATTAAATAAGTATGTGAAAGGCTACAACCCTGACACACACCCTTCCTGATTTTAAACCATGAACTATCCCCCTGTTTTGTTCAAATGAAAGCCTCCTGGTCCATGTGCAGGTTGCTTGTGAGCACAATTAAGTGTTCTGGAATTGACATTCTTTGCAATGTTATCCATAATTTGTTATGATCCACAAATAACACAATGCCTTTAGATAATCAATTAAACACAGATAAACATCTTTCTGGTGTTCTGTGCTTTCAGCCAAGAAACATATGACACCAGCAATGATATTCCTTATTCCATGTCCTCTTCTGAATCTAAATTGAATTTCTTGAAATTTCCTGTCCATATACTTCTGCAATCATTTTTTAATTATCTTCAGCAAAATTTTACTTGTGTATGATATTAATTATATTGTTCAAAAAGGTCCACATTCTTTTGGATCACCTTTTGAATGGATGCAAATATTAATCTCTTTCAGTCATTTGGTCAAGTAGCTGTCTTCCAAATTTCTTGAAGTATGTGAGTAAGTGCCTCCAGTACTACATCCATTTGTTGAAACATCCCAATGCATCCTCCATAATTTCCTGAAGCTTTGTTTTTTGCCAATTTCTTAAGTTGAGCTTGGATTTCTTCCTTCAATACTATGGGTTCTTGATCATATGCTATCTCCTGAAATAGATGAACATCAACTAATTCTCTAAGGTACAGTTACTTTGTGTATTCCTTCCATCTTATTTTTACACTTCCTACATCATTCAATAGTTTGCCCATAGAACATTTCAATATTGAAAATTGAGGCTTGAAATTTTTCTTTAGTTCTTTCAACTTGAGGAATGCCAAGCATGTTTTTCTCCTTTTGTTTTCTAACTACAGGTCTTGGCACATTTCATTACAATACTTCACTTTGTCTTCTTGATCTGCTCTTTGAAATTGTCCATTCAGCTCTTTTATTTAATTATTTCTTCTATTCTCTTTAGGAGCTCTCCATTCAAGAGCAAGTTTCAGTCTCTTCTGACATCTATTTTGGACTTTTATTCCTTTCCTGTCTTTTTAATGACCTTTTGCTTTCTTCATGAATGATGTTTTTTATGTCATCCCACAACTCATCTGGTCTTCTGTCACTGGCATTCAATGTGTCAATTCTATTCATCAGATGGTCTCGCAGTTCAGATGAGATAAAATCAAAGTTGTATTTTGGCTCTCATGGGCATGTTTTAATTTTTTTCATCTTCAACGTGAACTTGCATATGAGCAATTGATGGTCTGTTCCAGTCAGCTCCTGGTCTTGTTTTGACTGATGATATTGAGCTTCCATCTTTCAACAGATGTAGTTGATCTGATTCTTGTGTATTGCATTTGGTGAAGTCCATATGTATAGCCAGTTTATGTTGCAGTGTAAAAAAAAAAAATTATTGATTCTTGTGTATTGCA
>NW_006922137.1:284107-291607 GCF_000298275.1 Orycteropus afer afer
AAAAAAAAAAATTATTGATTCTTGTGTATTGCATTTGATAAAGTCCATATGTATAGCCACAGTTTATGTTGTAGTAAAAAAAAAAAAAAAAAGTATTTGCAATGAATAAATCTTTGTTCCAGCAAAATTATATCATGCCATCTGTGGAGTCATTTCTACCACCAAGTCCATATTTTCCAACTAACAGTAATTCTTTGTTTCCAAGTTTCACATTCTGAACTCTAGTAGTAATCAATACATCTTGGTTGCAGGTTTGGTCAATTTCAGACTGCAGAAGTTGGTAAAAATCCTCAATTTCTTCATATTTGGCTTTAGTGGTAGGTGAATAAATTATAGACATGGATATTACCCTATCATTGACAGCACTGCAATTCAGGACAGATCTTGAAACATTCTTTTTGATGATGAATGTAAGACCATTTTTTTTCAATTTGTCATTATCAGTATTGTAGAACATATGACATGGGAGGAGGTGGGGGGAACCAGGCCAAGACAGAGTTGTGGGATCCAGGTAAGGGGAGCGAGACAGGCCACACACCCAAGAAGCAAGAAGGGGATGGGGGGAAAGCCAGGGATGAAACAACCGCGGGATTCAGATAAGAGGAGGGTGGAGTGTTTTGAACAACTAAGGAAGACAAACTTGTCTGTCAGTTTGTCATACTGTGGTGGCTTGTGTGTTACTCTGAGGCTTGAGGCTGTGCCACAGGTGTTTCAAATACCAGCAGGGTTTCACATGGGGCATAAATTTCAATGCAGCTTACAGACTGAGACAGGCTAGGAAGAAGGAAGAGGCCATCCAGTTGTCAAAAAATTGGGCAGGGAAAACCTTATGACTAGTGGAGAAACACTCTCTGGTACATTAAAGGGCAACTTTGTGAACAGCCCTGAAACATTGTCCAATACAGTGCAGGAAGACCAGCACTTTAAGTCAGGAGGCACTCAAAATATGAGTGGGAAAGAGCTGCATAATCAGAGTAGAACCAACCTTAATGATATGGATAAAGTAAAGCTTTGGGGACCTCTATTTGCTGACACTGTACAACTCAATTTGAGAAGAAAAGCTGCAAACATCCATTAATAATTAGAATATGGAATGCAAGAAGTATGAATCTAGGAAAATTGGAAGTTGTCAAAAATGAAATGAAATGCATATAGATTGATACCCTGGGCATCAGTGAGCTGAAATGGACTGGTTTTGGCCCTTTGGAATCAGACAACCATATGATCAACTATGCCAGGAATGACAGTTTGAAGAGGAATGGCATAGCATTCATCATCACAAAGAATGTTTCAAAATCTGTCCTGAAATACTATGCTGTCAGTGATAGGATAATATCCATGCACCTACAAAGAAGACCAGTTAATGCTACAATTATTCAAATTTAAACACCAACCACCAAAGCCAAAGACAAAGAAATTGAAGGTTTTTAATAACTTCTGCAGTCTGAAATTGACTGAACATGCAATCAAGATGTGTTAATTATCACTGGTGATTGGAAACAAAGAAGAATTACTGGTAGTTGGAAAAATTTGACTGGGTGACAGAAATAATGCTGGAGACTGCATGATAGAATTTTGCAAGACCAATGACTTATTCATTGAAAATACTTTTTTCAACAACACAAATGGCAGCTATATACATGGACATCATCAGATGGAGTACACCAGAATCAGATTGACTACATCTGTGGCAAGAGGCAATAGAAAAGCTCAATATCCTTAGCCAAAACAAGGCTAAGAGCTGATTGTGGAACAATCAACTGCTCATATGCAAATTCAACTTGAAGTTGAAGACAATTAAAACAAGTCTACAAGAGCCAAAATATAGTCTTGATAATATCCTTTCTGGATTTAGAGGCCACCTGAAAAATAGATTTGATGCATTGAACACCATTGACCAAAAACCAGAAGAATTATGGGATGATATCAAGAACATCATCCATGAAGAAAGCAAGAGGTCATTAAAAAGACAAGAAAGGAAGAAAAAAAAAAAAAAAAGAATGTCAGAAGAGACTCTGAAAATTGCCCTTGAATGGAGAATAGCTAAAGCAAATGGAAGAAATGACAAGATAAAAGAGCTGAACAGAAGATTTCAAAGAGCAACTCAAGCAGACAAAGTCAATTACTATAATGATATGTGCAAATACCTGGAGTTAGAAAACCAAAAGGGAAGAACATGCTCAGCATTTCTCAAGCTGAAAGAACTGAGGAAAAAAATTAAGCCTTGTATTGCAATACTGGAGGATTCTATGGGCAAAATATTGAATGCTGCAAGAAGCATCAAAAGAAGATGGAAGTAATACACAGAGTCAATGTACCAAAAAGAACTGATAGATCTTCATCCATTTCAGGAGGTGGCATATGATCAAGAGCCAGTGGTATTGAAGGAAGAAGTTGAAGCTACACTGAAGGAACTGGTGAAGAACAAGGCACCAGGAATTGACGGAATACCCACTGATATATTTCAACAAATGGATGACCCACTGGAGGCACTCACTTGGTTATGCCAAGAGATTTGGAAGACAGCTGACTGGCCACCTGACTGGAAGAGATCCATATTTGTACCCATTGCAAAGAAAGGTGATCCCACAGAATGTGGAAATTATGGAACAATATCATTACTATTGCATGCAAGTAAAATCTTACTGAAGATAATTCAAAAATCGTGGCAGCAATATATTGACAGAGAACTTCCAGAAATGCAAGCTGACATCAGAAGAGGATACGGAACAAGGGATATCATTGCTGATGTCAGATGGATCTTGGCTCAAAGCAGAGATACCAGAAATATGTTTACTTATGTTTTATTTACTATGCAAAAGCATTTGATTGTGTGGATCATGACAAATTATGTATAATGTTGAGAAGAACAGGAATTCCAGAACACTTAATTGTCCTCACGAGGAAACTGTACATAGACCAAGAGGCTATTGTTCAAAGGGAACAAGGGGACACTGCATGGTTTAAAGTCAAGAAGGGAGTGTGTCAGGATTGTATCCTTTCACCATACTTATTTAATCACATGCTGAGCAAATAATCTGAGAAGCTGGACAATATGAAGAAGAACATGGCATCAGGATTGGAGGAAGACTCATTAACAACCTGCAATATGCTGATGACATGACTTTGCTTGCTGAAAGTGAAGATGACTTAAAGCACTTACTCATTAAGATTAAAGAATACAGTCTGCAGTATGGATTACATCTCCATATAAAGAAAACAAAAATCCTTACAACTGGACCTATAAGCACCATCATGATAAATGGAGAAAAGATTGAAGTTGTCAAAGACATCACATTTGTTGGTTCTACAATCAATGCCAATAGAAGCAGCAGTCAGGACATCAGACAACGTATGGCACTGGGAGGTCAGCTGCAATGGACCTCTTTCAAGTGCTGAAGAGCAAAGATATCTCCTTGAGGACTAAGGTGTGCCTGACATAAGCCATGGTATTTCCAGTCACCTCATATGAGAGCTGGACAATGAATTAGGAAGACCAAAGAAGAGTGGATGCTTTTGAGTTGTGGTGCTGGTGAAGAATGCTAAGAGTACCATGGACTGCTAAAAGTTCTAGCAAATCTGTCCTGGAGGAAGTGCAACTGGAATGCTCCTTGGAGGCGAGAATGGCCAGACTTTGTTTCACCTACTTTAGTCATGTTGTCAGAAGGGACCATTTCCTGGAGAAGGATGTCATGCTTGGTAAGGTGGACGGTCGAGGAAGAAGAAGGCCCTCAAGGAGATGGATCGACACAGTGACTGCGGTGATCGACACAGTGACTGGGCTCAAGTATAGCAGGGATCCCAGGGTTCATGGACCAGCCGCAGGATTGGGCATTGTTTCATTCTGCTGTGCATAGGGTTGCTATGAGTCAGAAATGACTTGACAATACCTAACAATAACAATAGAACGTATGATTGTCTGATTCAAAACCAGTCAATTTCTGCTCACTGATGCCTAAGCTATCAATCTTTATGGGTTCCATTTTCATTCCATTTTAGATTCTACAAACTCCTGATCAATGATTTTTATTAATCTTTATGATTATATGAAACATTAATGTCCTAAAAGTCAGAATAATTTTCCAAAAGAGGTATCAGTACCCACACATCTATACCATTCCCGTTGCTTCTTTGTACAATCCTGTTCCCTATTCTATAAGTAATCATTCTCTTTAATTTCCAGTTTTCTTTCCAATTCTTCATATGTTTTTTTTTTTTAATAGAAATGATCAGATACATGTATAGTTTCTTATACCCATTTCTTTTTACATGAAATATAGCAGGCCTTAAATACTTTTCTTTTTTTTTTTAAAAAAAACTACATTTATGTATATTTAGTTTTAAATTGTGATTTTGTGACAGTTTACAGAACCAATTGGTTTTCCATTCAATGATCAGTACACTGTTCTGTGACATTTACTGCAGTCTTCACACTGTAACAGCATTCTTCCCACTTCCTTCCTGTGCCTACCCCTTCCTTTTTTCCTTCCTTTCCATGCCCTCTTGTCTTCTTGGCTCTATCCCTAGGCAAATGCTATCCTCTTGATCTCATATGCTTGATTTTTGGTATTAGTCCATACTCTCCTAGTATTACTGTTCACCTCATGGGGCTTTCTATCATTTGCTGAAAGTTGAGCCAAGGGCGTTAATTTCATTTCCCAGCTTGAAGGGTGCCTAAGGGCTTAGACCCTTAGAAACACTCCTTCCCCATAGCCTCGAGGATTCCACCAGTCTTCATCAGACCAGTAAGTCTGGTCTTTTCAATGATTTTGAGTTTTGTTCCACATTTCCACTCACTCTATCAGAGACCTTCTATTTTGGTCCCTTTCAGAGCAGTCAGCAATGGTAGCCAGGCACTATCTACATCTTCTGGTCTCAAGGTCATGGAGGCTGGGATTCACATGCACCATTAGTCCCTTGTAATAATGATTTTTTTGCATCTTTGATTTCCTTTATTTCTTTTTTGATCCAGGAAGAGAGAGAACAAAAGTTGCACCTTAGATGGTTACCCACAAACTCTTAAGACCCCAGTCTCTACTCACCAAAGTAGGAAGTAGAACATTGTCTTTGTGGACTATGTCATACCAATTGATCTTAGTGTCCCACAGACTATGATTCTAAGCTTCCATGCTCAGTGACTCATTCTCTCAAGACATTTGTTATGATTAAGAAGTGTACATAACTTTGCCCCTTGAATGCTCTAATACATTCATGGATGTATTTGTAGCACATATCAATACATAGGTAGAAATATCCTCTGTCAAACTCATATATATTTGTAGGTGTAGTCCAATTTGACTTCCTACCTCTGTTCAGATTTAGATTATTGTTATTACTGTTATTGCAGGATTGCGTATATAATAGTATTCAACATTGTTGCCTTAATTCTTGGCTCTTTCCTGTGTCTACCATTGTCTTGATCATTTTCGGCTGACCTCTGCATTATTGTATATTGCCTTTTTCTTCACCCAAGTTAATGCATGTCTTCCCTTTGTCTAAATCAAATCCACTGCCATAGTGTTGATTCTGACTAAGAGTCATTGGACAGAGTAGAACTGCCTCATAGAGTTTCCAAGGCTATAAATATTTATAGAAGCAGATTGCTTCCCCTGTCTCCCATGGAGTGGTTAGTGGGTTCACAATACAAAGGCTTTAACCACTATGTCACCAGAGCTGCTTGTCTATCCTCCAGTTGGTAATTTTCCCTCCTTTCCCCTCCCAACCCTGGTGACCTTCAAAGAAGGATTCTTTCTGTGTGTAAACCTTTTCTTAACTTTTCACAGTAGTGCTCTCATACAATAATTGTCCTGTTATAATCAATTAATTTCACTCAATATCATGTCCCCTAGGTTCATGCATGTTATGAGGTGTTTCACAGCTTCTTTGTTATTCTGTAATGTTGTATAGTATTCCATTGTGTGTATGTACCATTGTCTGTTTAACCATTCATCTGCTAGGATATTTTTCTATCTTTTTGCTATTGTAATAAAGCTGCATGGAACATGGGTATGGACATATCTGTTCATGTCATGGGATTGTAGGATCATATGGTATTTCTAATTCCATTATCTTAAGGAAGCACCATAACTCATTCTACAGTTGTTAAGCCATTTTACAGTCTCATCAGCAGCGTATGAGGGCTCCAGTTTCTCCACATTGTTACCAGCATATGTTGTTATCTATTTTTTTTTTTTTTTTTTGAACTTTGGTATTAATGCTGGGGTGAGATAATATCTCATTGTTGTTTTGATTTGCATCTCTGTAATGGCTAATTATCATTAACATTTCTTCATGTGTTTGTCTTCTGAATGTCTTCTTTGGTGAAGTGTCTGTTTGTGTCATCTTTCCATTTTTTTAAATTGAATTGTTTGTCTTTGTTGAGTTGTCAAAGTTTTTTTTTTTTTTTTTTTTTTGATAAATGCCATTTTTTTTTTCCCAAACCCTAGGTTCTCTTTTTACTCTTTTAATGAAAACTTTGATGCACATAAATGTTAATTTTAAGAGTTCACAGTCTTCTAGTTTGTCTTCTGTTGTTTGTGCATTTTAAATTATGTTTGATAATATATTTATGTCATGTGTTAGGACCTCTAAATTTGTCCCTATATTTCCTTTGATGATCTTTATGGTTTTAGGTTTTGCATTTGAGTCTTTGATCCATCTTGAGTTAGTTTTTATATATGGTGTGAGATATGGATCATGTTACGTTTTTCTGTAAATGGATTTTAGTTTTGCTAGCACCATTTGGTAAGGAGACTGTCTGTTGCTGTTAGATGGGTTTTGACCCTTTGTCAAAGATCAGCTGTCCATAGATGGATGGATTTACTTCTGTGTTCTCAATTCTGTTCCATTGGTCTATGTGTTTGTTGGTTTTACCAATACCAGGCTGTTTTGACAACTGTGGCAGTATAACAGGTTTTGATATTGAGGAGTGTGAAGCCTCCTACTTTATTATTCTTTAGTAGTGTTTCCTTTCCATATAAAGTTGGCAATTAATTTTTCCATTTATTTAAAGAATGATAATGGAATCTAGATCAGGATTGACTATATCTGTAGATTGTTTCAGGTAGTACTGTTATTTTAAGATTTTAAGTCTTCCTATCCAGGATTATGGTATATTCTTCCATTTATGTAGGTCTCTTTGCTTTTTCGTAGCAGTGTTTTGTAGCATATTTTTTTTGTATGGGTCTTTTGTGTCTCTGATTAGATTTATTCCTAAGAACCTCATCTTTTGGGTGATTATTTACAATGGTATTGTTTTCCTGATTTCCTTTTCAGAGATTTCTTTGTTAGCATAGAGGAATCCAATCACAACTAAATTATTCTTCTTGATGGTGTCACAAATGAATCTTAAGTTCCTTTATTTTTTGTTCTTTTATTCTGATTGTTCCTCAGATAGATCGGTATTGAGAGATTTGTCTTCAATCTCATTAATTCTGAGTTCCACTTATTCAATTTTACTCTTTTGCCCTTCCAATGCATTTTCTGTTTTGGAAATTTTAG
>NW_006922137.1:293997-307511 GCF_000298275.1 Orycteropus afer afer
TTCATGTACATTTGGTTTCACTCCTTGGTTACCATCCCCAACCTTGACCCACTCTCTTCCTCTCCCTTCCCTGTGACCACCCCTATCCCTTTGCCCTTCTTAGTTATGCACTCATGTCTCTCCAGCTTTCCCTCCATGTGAATGCTGCCACTCTGGTGCCCCATGGCCAATTGCTCCAAGGGGTGTATCTCTGTAAAGTAGGTGGGTGCATCACCTGGGTTGGATGTTCTGCGGCTAAGTCTTATTACTGTTGGGATGAGAGCCAGCCCTTGGGAGTGAGTTTTATCCCAGGCCCGAAGTATATCACTGGGCCATAGTCTTGGAGGTCCCACCAGACTCCATCAGACTAGTAATTCTGGTCATTATTGTGGTTTTGAATTTTGTTCCATGTTTTTCCTCCCACTCTATCCAGGATCTCCACTTTTGATCCTTTATTGAGTGGTTGGCATTGGTAGCCAGGGACCACCTAGTTCTTCTGCTCTCTAGGTCCATCATATCCTAGTGCTGATTGTTTCCAAATGCCCTTGGTTTTCTTCACTCTAATTTGCTTCAGATGAGAGGAGACCATTAGCTGCATCTTAGATGGCTGCTTGAAAGCTTTTAAGACCCCAGTCACTACTCACCAATGTAGGTTGTGAAACAAGATTTTTATGTATTACATTGTGCCAATTGAGCCTGGTGTCTCCCAATCCTACGGTCCTGAGTTGGCAGACCCAGTGGTTCTCTCTCCCAAGGTATTTGGCTGTCTCTGAAGGATTACTCCAAGTCTATCTTATGTTGCTTCTGTATGATTGTGGTTATTTTGTATCACTAGGATTTGTGCACTCCTCAGAAGGAAGATGGGGCAATCTACTTCTGTAGTGATACTGCCTCAGAAACCCAAGGAGGGGTCACTATGAGATGTGTCCAACTCGACGGCATATAACAACAACAACAGTATTTGTGCAAGATTATCCTTAGCTAAATCTATCATTGGTCTAGGGTATATCCTTGTTCTGATCTTCTCAGTTGTCTGTGCATTTATGTGTAGCCTGGTGTTTGGTGTTAGTAGCAATGTAGTATTGTGCATATACTGGTATTATCCTCTGTAGTCTATATCTTATGTGCACAATTTGGTCTCTTCCCATTCCCCAGTGTTGTCATGCTGGTCAGACTCTTTCCATATCATCCCTGTCCTTACTCAATTCAGCATGTTGCCCCCAACTAGTCCAAATGTTTCCCCTCCCCTTCTTTCCCATCCCCAGTAACCTACAAAGTGAGTTCCCTTCCCTAAGCAAACCCTTCCTTGACTATTTAGAGTAATGGTCTCATACAATATTTGTCCTTCTGTGATTATTTTACTTAGCATAATGTCCTCCAGATTCATCTACATTGTGAGATGTTTCACGTATGTTTCGTTGTTCTTTAATATTCTTTAATGTTGCATAGTATTGCATAGATTGCATAGTATTCCATTGTGTGAATGCACCATAATTTGATTATCTATTCATCTGCTAATGGACATTCAGGTTGCTTCCATTTCTTTGCTATAGTGAATTGTGCTGCAATGAACATGCGTGTGCATATGTCTGTTCATGTCTTGTCTCTCGCCTCTTTAGAATATATTCCTAGTAATGGAATTGCTGGGTCAAATGGTATTTCTATTTTCAGTTTTTTAAGGAAATGTCATACCATTTTCCACAATGGTTGTACCATTTTACAGTCCCACCAGTAGTGTATAAGAGTTCCAATCTCCCTGCAGCATCACCAGCATTTGTTATTTTCTGTCTTGTTCAACTTTGCTATTATTGCTGGGGTGAGATGCTATCCCATTGTTATTTTTATTTGCATCTCTCTAATGGCTAATGATTGTGAACAATTCCTCATATGTTTGTTAGCCACCAGTATATCATCTTTAGTGAAGTGTCTGTTCATGTCCCTTGCCCATTTTTGTGTTGGATTATTTGTCTTTTGGTGTTGAGGTGTTGAAGTTTTCTCTAAATTTTGGAGATAAGTACTTTGTCAGATATATCATAGGCAAATATTTTCTAAAAATCTGTAGGTTCTCTTTTTACTCTTTCGAAGAAGTCTTTTGGTGTACATAAGAATTTGATTTTTAAAAGGTCCCAGTCATCTAGCTTCTCTTCCAACTTCTGTGGATTCTGGGTTATGCTTGATAGTCTAATTATTTGATAGACTTGATAGTCTAAATTTTGTTTTCAGTTTAAAATTATAGCTTGGATATCATTCCATATCAATTCATAAAGACTGATTTCATTTTTTTTCCACAGATATATTGTATATATATATGTATATATAGATCTCTCTCTCTCTCTCTATATATATATATATATACACATATCTATCTATCTATCTATATATATATATAGATAGATATAGATATAAATATAGATATATCTATAGATATATATATGGTATGGAGTACAATATATCTGTGGAAAAAAAAAATATATATATATATTATATGACAGTTGCATTGAGTTGACTCTGATTCATAATGAACCCCTGTGTGTCATTGTAGAGCTGTGCTTCACAGACTTTTCAGTAGCTGAGTTTTCAGAAACTAATTTCCAGGCCTTTCTTCTGAGAACTTCTGGGTGAATTCAAACAGCAAAACTTTCAATGAGCAGTAAGCATGTTTACCATTGGCACCACCCATGGCTTCACTCTGTAGTAAGGTACATCCCATAGTTTATTTGTCCAGGTTAATTTTCCATGTACCTGTGAGTCCCTTCAGTATATAGATTCAGATCTTCCTTTATAGAAGATAGTTTTGAATTATATATTTAAATATTGGTTATGTTGTTTTGTTTTACTTATTTATTTAGGGACTATAGATATATGAATGTTAATTCTTCTTTGTCTGTCCTTCATTTTTGCCACATCTTCTGAACTATTTTACTTATTTCTTACCTCAGTTTCATTCTTTTGGTTATTTTCCTGGCTTTCTTAAATGACTCATTGAATATTGACTGGATTACTTTATACTTCAGGCACTTTTAAGTGCGTATTTGTTTCTTTTTTTCTTTTTTCCATATATTTTCTAAGTTTAAACAACTACCTTTTTATTTCTCCTTCTCTTCCTTCTTCTTTTGTCTTCTTCTTCCTTCTTCCTTCCTTCTTATGTTTCTATTTTCTTCCAATTTCTGGTCCTCCATATGAATTTCTGATTCACGGTTCTTCCTATTTTTAAATGATTCAGTATATTTCATTAAGTTTAGAGTGTTATCTTACAGTTTTCTCCTAACATATGATTATCTGTTTAGGGGAAATTATCATCAGTTGAGGTATTTTAGATCTCATTTTCTGATTTTTTTTTTTTTTTTTTTGGCAATAAATGATTTATCCATTTTTTTCTCCCTGTTCATTTGTTGGTATGAGAGTAGTTTAGAAGATTTCAAACTAGAAATAAAGAAAAAAAAAAAAAAAAATCCACTGTCATTGAGTTGATTCCAACTCATAGTGACAGAGTAGAATTGCCCCTACAGTTTCCAAGGCTCTAAATCTTCATAGAAGCAGACTGTCTCATCTTTCTCCTTCAGAGTGGCTGGTGATTTGAAACCACCAGTCTTGTTAACATCCCAATGCTTTAACCACAGTGCCACCAGAGCTCCATACACAAGAAATAGTGCCTTCTATTTTTCACTGAATCAAAATTCATATTCCTTAATAAATTTTCTGCATGTATTCTGGGGAAAGATTTGTATGTTCTTTGATTTTCAGGTTTTTGTAGTCTTGCAAAATCCTTCCTTTTGCCCCTTTGCCCTTCCCCAAACAATGTCCAAAGGACCCCTCTCCTTTGCTTTTTAATGTATCTACCAGAAATTTTGAAGACTACTGCTTTAAATTACATCTATTTTTAAGACCCTTTCCTAAAGGCTGTGCTCTGACCAACCAGGATATTTCCTTTTTGCTGTTTGTTTTGTTTCTGTTTTGGGTATTCTCACATGTAAGGTAAAACTATGCTTTCTTGCAGAAGTTTTGTATCAGCATTAATCTCAAGACTTACTCTCCCATTCTCCCTACTCCACAGTTTTTTTTTGGTTTGCTTTTGTTTGCCAGAAAGTCTGTCTGTGGGACACGAATGTGAGGAATGGATTGCTGACATTTGGTGTAGTTTTTTCAAATTGTATATTTATTTGGAGTTAGGATATATCATATCTTCAAATTATGCTGCAGGTGTGAGTTTCCTTTTTTTTTTTTTTTTTTTTTTTAGTATATAGCTTTTTGGGTATTGTTTGCAGCTGTCCAAAATTTAAAGTTATTAATTTTGAAGGAAGTTTTGTCTTTGTGTCCACAGAGGTTCAGAAATATTACATCCCTCTGAGGCAGTCCTCTGTCTCTACTTCCTCTGTGACAGTCGTATCTCTTTATGCAGTCCTCTAACTGCCCCTGTTGCCTTTCATGGGTGCCAGAGCAATCAATTTATGATGGAAGAGAGGCCTCTGTCCCCAGAGATAGTGTGCGTGGCTTGATCTGCTCTTCTCTTTCCCTGTGGCTGGTTTAAAAAGGTTTCATTGGATTTCTTGCATGTTGTGCTGCTGGGGTGTACAAAATATTGGCAATGCTTTATAATAAGTAGCAAATCATTATTATGCGCCTTGGTGTTCATCGTATTACCATTAATCATCATAAATTCACTGAGTGTATTTACACAAATAAGGTAGGTAATTTCAAAGACAGTTTTATTCATGAAACTTTTCAATTTATTAATGTGTTTTCACCTTTAAAGATACATGGAAAAGTTAAATCATTTTTTCAATATTATCACTATCAAAGGACCTTTATCGCATGTCAGTCAGTACATGGAGTTTTGCTAGCTAAGACTTGCCTTTAGGAACTATGAAGGATAGCAAATTTGCACTGGTCCCTCTCTTGCTTTCTTATCTTGTAGGAACCAACATAACCAAAGTTCTCATGCTGAATCACCAGCCCCACCAAGTTCATCAGAATTACTGTGCATCTATTCCAGCCTTTAAGTGTATTTGTGCTTATATAACAAAGTGCTTGCCATTTCAGCATTTTTTTACATATACAGTTCTGTGAAATTATGTTCATCATGCTGTGCGACCATCGCTACTATCTGTTTCCAAACTTTTCTCGTACTTTAATAGAAGCTCAGCGCCCCCTCAGCAATGACTCCCTGTTTTGCTCTGAAAATGAAGGGGAAAAGTACACTTGTCAAAAGAAAACAGCGATCAGATTGACAAAGCTTATTCTGACTAAATCAGTAATCAGTCACAATTTGAACATCAAAATAAATTATGATAATAATAGATCATTACCTCTTTAAGAAAAAAGAAATTCTGAGTCCATGCTGCTGTTCTTGTTAGATGCCATCCAGCCAATTTTGACTCATAGCAACCTTATGTACAGCAGAATGAAACACTGCCCTGTCCTGCTGCAGCCTCACAATCCTTGCTATGCTTAAGCCCATCACTGCAGCCACTGTGTCAGTCCATCTATTTAAAGATCTTCCCCTTTTCTCTGACCCTCCTCTTTACCAAGCATGGTATCCTTCTCCAGGGACTGTGCTTCTGACCCTTCTGACCACGTGACCGAAGGAGGTGAGGCAAAATCTTGCCATTCTTGCTTCTAAGGAGCATTCTGGCTGCACTACTTCTAGAACAGATTTGTTCATTCTTCTCACAGTCCACAGTATTTTCAGTATTCTTTACAACACCACAATTCAAAGGCATCAATTCTTCTATCTTCCTTATTCATCGTCCAGCTTTCACATACATAAGAGCTGATTGAAAACACCATAGCTTGGGTTAGGTGCACCTTAGGCTTCAAAGTGACATTTTTGCTCTTCAACACTTTAAAGAGGTCTTTTGCAGCAGATTTGCCTTGTCGATACTGATATAAATAAATGAGTCCATACTGAGTCCATACTGATACAAATAAATGAATGCATAAATAAGCAATTTATTGAGAAGGAAAAATCCCTCCTTGTAGTTCACTATCAACTATTGCATGTAGAAGGAATGATGAAATTATAAATTCACTCGTTGGTAACCCTCATAATTAATTCAGGCATAAAATCATTGTTGTTATTAGTTGCCATCAAGTTGGCCCCCAACTCATGGCAACACCATGTGTTACAAAGTAGAACTGCTCTATAGGATTTTCTTGGCTGAAATCTTTATGGAAGGAACTCTGGTGGTGCAGTGTCTAAGACATTTGACTGCTAACCAGAAGGTTGGCAGTACAAACCCACCAGCCACTCAGTGAAAAGAATATGGGGCAATCAAATTCCGTAAAGATATACTGCCTTGGAAACCCAGTGGGGGTCACTATGAGTCAGAATTGACTCAATGGGAAGAGTTTTTTAATCTTCATGGAAGTAGACCAGCAGATCTTTCTTCTGCAGAGCTCGGGGCGAGTTCAAACAGTCAAACAACTGCTTGTGCCACCCAGGCACCTAAAACATTACGACATAAGAAAGGGCAAAAAATTTTTACATTAATGGGCAAAATATTTTTGAGGAACAGGATATATATACAATCTCAAAATATTTGCCCACAAAATACCCAGCAATTGGAAAAGGGGAATATAATACTTTTTGGTGGAGAAATCTGACAGAGATATTAGGTAAGTAGTCAAAATTAACATCACCAGAAATGAGACAAATTAACATTTCTGTGACTTCTGCTGTGCTTACTAAAGACACAGAAACCACATTTTGTTCAAAAAAAGGGAAATCTACGATGTAGGAAAGTTATAAGACTGGTCTTCCTAAACAAGATAACTGTTTTTTCATGATAAAATAAGAAATAGACATGCTAGTATGTGTGTAGATAGATAGACAGTTAAATATCTGAAGTCAATATTTTGGAATTTTAGCTTTGGTGAGTAAAATGACCTTTCCCTTCCTTACATTACATGAAAAGATATCTCTCAACTCCTTCTCCCCTCAACTTTCCATATATGTAGAAGCCACAAAATACCCAATCAAATCATTGCATAAACGTGTATGTTTCATTAGATGAAGTAATTTGCAGGCTATTTTTACAAAATTGAAACCTTTAAAAGGTGTGTTACCTCTGAGGAAAGTTGGTTCCTTGTCCTTTGAAATTCAGATCCATTCTAACAAGTAGACATCCATGTGGAGAATGAACCATGATGGTCTGAAACAGGAGAGAGTCAAGTGGTCTATACTACTGTTATAGCTCCTACCCCAGCACCTACGACCTCAGGAAGCTGCAATTACTATGGAGTCAGAAGATGTGCATCTAAGATTGATTGGGTCACTGAAAGTTTTCATGACTTGTATAAATACCTTCCCTCTCAAAAGCTTTAATTTCCCATTTATAAAAGGAGAGAGCAGAACTTGATTTTTTTCCCTGTCTAAGGTTCTATGGTTCCATGAGCATTTAGAGCTGTTGAATCCTTTTTATAATGGCAGTGATTATTGGCTCCTTTCTGGATTACTTGGAGCATTTTTGAAAGGTTTATAGTTTATTTTTGATGTAGATAAATGCTTTTAGAGTATTTGGTTTTGCCTTTCATGAGTAAAAAGGTGATTGAACAAAGCATGCATTCATCATTCTATTTATTGCCCTGAAACAACAAGTGTAATTTAAAAACCAATAATACTTTTGGGAGTCTATACACATGTTTGCAAAGAATGGCTGAAATTAATGGGAGGCCAAGAAGACACTAATCCAGCAGTCCCTGGAGGAAGATCTAGGAACCGAACCAGAGAGGAAACTTGGATGCATTTTATTGGCTAATGCAAGTGGTGCTATATTATTTTTGCTGGAACACTAATAAAAGGAGAGAAAAGGTGAATGACTCTAGGTTGGCCTACTCCATTCCTAAGGTGTGACAATATGAGACAGTTAGGCCTTCACAAAATGGTTGCAGCTGGGGCTCAAGAAAATGCTGCATATATATTTTAGAATGTATCTAAATCCATCCGCTCTTCTGCATATCATTTACAGAAACATGACTTTGTAAAATTTAAGAAATTCCTAGTAAAGCTATAGGAATTACTGACAACCCAGAAAAGGTTCACTTCAGAGTGATTATAGCTCATGTGAGAGGACATCCTTTTAGAATTAATGGGAACAAATTGGAAAATTTAATCTGAAATTTTTAAATAATATAATTCTTAAATGTCCTGTTCAGTACATAGTATCAGATAAATGGTTTGTTTATCTGTAATACACAAACAACACCCCCACACCTCACTTGCATATGACTTATGCTGCAACTTCTTTATATTTATTGTCTCAGTCACATATGTTCCCATGATTATTAGTACAGTTAGAACTCAATTGTCTCTGAATACCTTTTATCACTTACTTATCCAGTGTAGAGATGAAAACCTAGGAGGAAAAATAAAATAAGCTTGAAAGAAAATAAAATAAATGTCCTTAAGTCCACGCACTAAAGCTCGTGTACTTGATACAAAAGAGAGCCATTTATGTTCTTTTGCAAGACCAATATGCTCTTAATTTATAAAACATTCTGATGTATTTAGTCATTATGTAAGGCACTTAGACAATGTATGGCAAATAGTAAGCATTTAATAATTTTTATTTAATATTCATGAGAATAAAATACTAATAGCAACAAATTGAAGGGCAGAGAAGGACTACTAGGAATAGGTACGCACACTCAGAGTAAAGGTAGGTAAAATTGTGAAGTATGGAAAGAGATGGAAATAGGATCAAAATCTGTTGTAAAGACTCAAAATTAAGACATTGCTATTCTTTTAATGAAAATCCAGACACATCTTAGAAGAATCAGAGACAGCACCTTGTTACAGCACATTCCAGTAGTAACGGCTGTCAATGGCAATAACTTTGAGTCATCAAGAAGAGTTGAAATAATATTCAATATCCTCTTTCTAAGAAAGTATACACATCTGCAATAAAACTGTATAGACCTCTATCAAGCCAGTTGTGATTTTCAATGTTAATGTTTAACCTGTTGTTTTTGTTGGGTCCAGTCAAGTCGTTTACTACTCATAGCAAACCCATGTGACAAAGTAGAACTGCCCCATAGGGCTTTCTTGGCTGTAATCTTACAGAAGCAAAGACCTAGGTGTTTCTCTTGCAGAGCTACCGTGTGGGTTTGAGACATCAGCCTTTTGGTTAGTGGCTGAGAACTTTAACAGTTAGTCCAGCAAGACTCCTCATTTAACCCTAATTCTCCATAATCTAAAAAAGTTATTTTCTAGGATTTTTGGAGAATGTGTTTATAGATAGTAAAGGTTTGTTTCAATTATATTCATTAATCTTAATACTATCTGGATATACGTTTAACTATTCAACTACATACCATTTTTCTCAAGGAAAAAAGTAACTCTAGACATATCATCTTCAAAATACATGACATAGGGATGGGTATTTAAGTGCCATCAATTGCTATTATATTGAACAAAATATTTGAAAAACCAAACTGACTGCCACTGAGTCGGATGCAGCTCATGACTCCTTGGGTTTCCGAGGCAATATCACTACAGAAGTAGATTGCCCAATCTTCCTTCAAAGGAGTGACTGGTGGGTTTGAATTGACAGCCTCCTGGTTAGCAGTCAGATGCCTTAGGCCCTATGCCATCAGAGCTCTCAAACATAATATTCCATTCCTTTTTATAATTCGGTGTGCTGAAATCATGACTACCTAGTTGCTGTGCCGTTATGTGCCGTGGAGTTGGCCCTGACTCATAGGGACCCCTCCTTGGGTTTCTGAGGCAGCATCACTACGGAAGTAGATTGCCCAACCTTCCTTCTGAGGAGTGGCTGGGGGGTTTGAACTGTCAGCCTTCTGGTTAGCAGTCAAATGCCTTAGGCACTATGCTACCAGAGCTCTACTACCTAGACTGGGAAAGAAAAGTATGATAAACATTCAATTTCCCACTTTGAGTTTTCTTCAATAATGGCAGGCCTTAGGTTTGGTTCACAGGATGCAATGCACAGTTGAGGATTCTTGTAAAGAGATTTATGAACAGTGGGCTCTAAGGAGAAGAGGGTTACTTGGCAAAGGATGACAGATGGGATGGAGTCTAAGCATGGATGTTTTCTTGGCTGGAGATTGGCTTCAGCCTGGCCCATAGGAAACTCTGAAGGACAACTGGCATCTCAGGGTTGGGCCATGAGGGCTAGATTTTTATACCTCTCTATGGTCAGTTATTGTTGGTTGAGGGCAATCCGAGGGCTCTCATTCAACAGAGAACAATTATCAAGAAAATAAGGGAAGCTGTGAGTGCCTAAGGCATTTGACTGCTAACCACCCATCAGCCACTCCCTGGAAGGAAGGTTGGGCGATTTACTTCCGTAGTGATACCTCCTCAGAAACCCAAGAAGGGGTCACTATGAGTCGGATCTGACTCAATGGTAGTGAGTTGGGTTTTTTTTTGGTTTGGTGAGTACTTTGCAGTATCCAGGTGGCACAAACGGTAAAATGCTTGGGGAAAGGTTGGCAGTTAGAGTCCACCCAGAGGCACCTCTGAAGAAAGACCTAGAGATCTACTTCTAAAAAGTCAGCCACCGAAAACTCTATGGTGCTCACTTCTACTCTGACACACATGAGGTCGCTATGAATTGAAGTCATCTGGACGCCAACTATTTTTGTTTGGGGTTTTTGGTGAAAGCTTCCACTATAACCACTGGGGGATGGATGTACTGACAAGTTAAAAAATTAATAAAGCAAAAATAGTTGCTGTGGAATGGATTCTGACTCATGGTGACCCTCCAAGTGTGTCACAGAACTGTGGTTCATAGGGCTTTCAATGGCCACTTAACAAATAATAATAATAACATAGTTTGCCATGCCTTTCTTTAGATGTGCTTCTGGGTGGACTTGAATCTTCATTCTCTGAGTTAGCAGCAGAGCACATTAAACCCTTGTACCACCAGGGCCTCTAAAGGGGATAGCAGTGGAGCAAAATCAACACACCCTGATGTCCACCATGGTACCCCTCACATCCACTTACTTATACCTTAAATTATTATCATCCAGGAACAGCTAATCCAGGATCCTGATTGGTCATGATTACTGGGAAAACCTAAGAGAGTGGAAAGAACTCCTGCTGTGGTTGCCTCTAAGGCTTTAATATGCTTTTCTATCCCCAACTCACTCAGAGTTCTGGTAACCTCAGCCACTTCCAAGCAATGCAAATAGGTTAGTCTGCAGAACAGCTGGCCATTACCTGATAGAAACTGAATTAAACAATAGCTGCAATTATGAATTGTGATGGATACTAAGTTGAAACAAGCAAACCACCATGTGGTAAATGTGTGTTTTAATTGTTGTTGTTAGATGCTGATGAGTATAGGTCCCAACTCATAGCAACCCTATGTACAACAGAATGAAATACTGCTCACTCCTGCACCGTCCTCATAATCTGGTATGTTTGAGTTCATCATTTCAGCCACTGTGTCAATCCATCTCATTAAAGGTCTTCATCATTTTTGCTGACCCTCTACTTTTTCAAGCATGATGTCCTATTTTAATTACATGAACTACATATGCCAGCTATAAACCAAGCTCCATATTTTTTATACATACAGGTATGTAGGTGATGAGAGTGCGGTCCACTATCCTGTGGCAAGGAGGCCACACAAGCATCTGAAATAGCTGCTGAAGAATGTCAAAGAAAAATGAGCTGTGAAGAAAAGAAAAGATCATTAATTAGAGATTAAGGTCTAAATGGCATTGGTGCTGACAGAATCCTGTCAGAAAAAGGT
The DNA here is from genome assembly GCF_000298275.1 of Orycteropus afer afer. Lineage (NCBI taxonomy): Eukaryota > Metazoa > Chordata > Mammalia > Tubulidentata > Orycteropodidae > Orycteropus > Orycteropus afer. The sequence continues at coordinate 305,697 of NW_006922137.1, forward strand.
GGACCTGAGAGGATGGTGAAATCTGACAGGCTTCAGTACACTTTTGTCTTTGATAAAACAGCTGTTAGGATGGGACTTTATCATTTTATTGGGTGTTTAATCACCTCGTCCTTCTATTATGTATTTCTTCTTAACCAGATCATACATTTATCTGTTCATGTATTATGCATGTTCTAATTCTTATGTTTAAATTTATGTTGGAGAGGACAAATAGTTAGAATTTATATAGTCATATTTTATATGTAAATACTCCATCATTGATTTATATTTGCTGAGGGAAAGAAACCTTATCTGTTTAATTTTAGCTCCTCAAGTTCTAAGCCACTCAGTGCCATCTGCTAAGGCTCCTTGGAATGGGAATTACTGCTGTGGTACTGTGACTGCCAAGGAGGTTAGGAATAGCATCCCAGGTCATGTCAGATAACCCAATAAGCAAAGCAAGCATGGGTTTACTTGTGCTTAGTTACTAATCTATAGTGAAACTTTTCACATGTTTTTCACCACATCAAATATTCTGCTTCTAGGTATGGCTGGCATCTGTTTCTCTTCCAAACCCACAGCATCCTCCTACAGAATTGAAACTTCTTTTCAAATTTACAATCCCTATCAGGGACAGAGTGCCCAGTAACCAAGGTAAACAGGGACTTACATGTGTTCACGTACTAATCTGTAATGAGCAGAAATTGTACGTCCCTGCTTATCTTGCTTACTGGGTAGTCTATTCAGATCCCAAGGATCTCTATATAGATGCCTTATGATGATGACATCACAAGCAGGGTCTAGAATAAGATTTACAAGGAAAGGGTTTTGGAATACAAGAGCCCAAGTTGGATGCACCCAACACAAGGGCACTGATTAAAGCAGGTAGCCTATGAGAATCCAAGCCAGTAGGGATGCCGGGGAAAATTTGCAGCTGAGCTGGAGAAATGTCCAATCATCCACATTACGGGATACCGGAAATGATGGTCTGGGCACATCTCATTTTCCTTCCCATGTGTCCAGAGAAAAACTCTAAGGTGAGTTTCCAGTGGGAGAACATAGCATTCTTCTGTCTCTCCAATGTGAAAGAGAACAAGGCTTACCTACATTTCTGTTTTGTATTTGTTTTTTTCTCCACTTCTGCTTTTCCCCATGAATGGCACAACAGCAAAGATGAAGACAAAAGAAATAAAAATAATGCATTATCTTGTCATTCTCCATGTCACACCACTACCAATACTTGTTTTTTTTTTTTTTTAGCTGATAGAAGAAAAGTGTTAACTGCACAGTTAAGACTCTAAACCTAGTCTATATCTGTGAAAAGAAACTTGCAAATGTGTTTTCCAGAGCACTTGTTCTCAAAGAGAGATCCCCAGAACAACCACATTGGCATTGCCTAGGATCTTGCCAGGAACTTTGGGGCTAGGCCCAATAATCTGTATTTTAACTAGCCTTGTTGACGTTCGAAGACTTTGAGTCTGATGAACGTGAACGCCATGGGCATATCGGTCTGTGGAAGAGTTGGACGTATGTTTCTAACAAGGGACCACAGATGAACGTTTCACATTTACTTTTGAAAGCATGAAGTGAGAAGTACAGATAAATAAAAGTAACAGAAAAATAGACCAGTAGCACATAGCTATCTATTATTTTCAAAGTTCATTTTCAAGGAGCATTATCCAAATAACATATATATTTTCACTCTATATATATTTATGTTGTCGTTGTTGTTGTTAAGTGCCGTCGAGTCATTTCCGACTCATAGCGACCCCATGCACAGCAGAACGAAACACTGCCTGATCCCGCGCCAGCCCCACAATCCCTGCTATACTTGAG
>NW_006922137.1:309536-313049 GCF_000298275.1 Orycteropus afer afer
AAAATTTGAATTTTAGTAGAGTTACTTAAGTTTAAATTTATGACTAGCTTATTTCAATGCTGGGAGCTCTGGTGGCATAGTTCCTAAGGCATTTGACTGCAAAGCAAAAGGCTGGCGGTTCAAAACCACCAGCTGCTCCTCAGAAGGAAGATTGGGCAATCTACTTTCATAGAGATATTGCCTTGGAAACCCAAGGAGGGGTCATTATGAGTCAGGATTGACTCTATGGCAGTGAGTTTATTACAATGCTTAATGCTCATGTTTGCTTCTTCACAAAAAACCTCTCCTGTTGTTAGTTCTCCATGTTGACTTATATCCTATGACTAGAATTTGTTTCCTTGTCCAGCTTTCTTGAAGGAGAAGAAGTAAGGACAGGAGAGTTGGAATTTGTTAAAAAAAAATACAAAGAAAAAGTATGCCTGTATGATATGCTTCCAGATACTTTTTCATATCTAAATATGCCTACTGTTTTTGCATTAAAATAAAAAAAAATTGCTATTTAGATTTCTTGTCTATCTATCTATTATCTAACACACAATGTTGTTTATTATTTGGTGCCACCGAGACCCTATGACAGAGTAGGACTATGTCATAATGTTTTATAGACTGTTTCGTTATGAGTCAGATCTGACTCGATGACAGTGAGTTTGGTCTGGTTTTAGTTATCTTTCCAGGAGCTGATCACCACGTCTTTCTCCCATGGAGCCACGGGGAGGTTCAAACTGCCAACCTTTTGGTTAACAAACGGTTAAGTTCTCAGTTAACTTAACCATTGCACCACTAGAGCTCTCTTCTATGCCCAATACACTTTGTAGTGAATTACTAATTTATCTATTTGCCAAAATGTGCTTCCTACCTCCGCTTAGGTGTGCCTACCCCATGCCATGGTGTTTTCAATTGCCTCATATGCATGTTGAAGTTGGACAATAAATAAGGAAGACTGAAGAAAAGTTGATGCTTTTGACTTGTGGTGTTGGCAAAGAATATTGAAAGTATCATGGACTGCCAGAAGAATGAACAAATCTGTCCTGGAAGAAGTGCAGCCAGAATGCTCCTTGGAAGTAAGAATGGCCATGCTTCATCTCACCTACTTTGGTCATGTTGTCAGAAGGGACCATTCCCTAGAGAAAAAGATATCATGCTTGGTAAAGTGGAGGGTCAGGGAAAAACAGGAAGGCCCTCAATGAGATAGATTGAAACAATGGCTGCAACAATGGGCTCAGGTACAGTAAGGATTGTGAGGCTGGCACAGGAGTAGACAGTGTACATGCAGGATGCAAGTGTGCCAAAAAGCTAGAGATCTTCCTCAAAGTTACTGTTGTGCATCAGGTCACTATGAGTTGGAGCTAACTCTTCAGCACCTAACAGCAACAACAGCAACAACTTACACCCCAGAAAAAAAAAAGAAAAAAGAAAAGAAAAAATGCTGTGGGGGACATAAGTCAGGTACTATGCCAATTTTTACAGAAACTCTTTCGAGGATTTCATCAATAAAGAAGAACAAAGAACCTGACAGCAAGAGAGGACATGTAGCCTAGGAAGGTAGAAGATATCATCACATGTCTGTGCAGCAATGGGAGTTTTGTTATAGACAGAGACAGGAGAAAGGGGATGCAGGAGAAAAGGGATGACAACAGAAGCTGATCTCTTTCATGGAATGGGTTATCTAGGTGCTCCCTGAACTGCCCACTACTGAGATGCGACCTGTTCTCCACCTGCTCTTCAAGTTTATGACAAATGCAGCTCTCAGTCTATGCTCACAGGTTAGTCTATTATTCTATAGCCTTAGCCAATTCTCCCTTTCTGATCAAACCCCTTCTGTTACTCTGGCATTTTGAACTTCTGAGAGCTGGCTGTGAAGCATACTCTCACACTCGCAGCCTTGGCCACCGGCTGTATGACTCTTCACCCCTGCCAGTGATCTCTGCTGGCATGCTCCCTAAACCCTGAGCTGACTCCAGGATCCAAATGCAATAACTTCTAAATCCTATCTAAATACCCCCTTGGGATCTTCCATTCTGCTAATCATTCCAATTTTCCCCCTGCATAGTCTATATAACATAATACTCCAGACCTTCTTTTTGGTATGTTATAGAAGGGAAAAATGAATTTAGATAATAGTTTAAGCTTTCATAAAGCCTTGCTTTCAAAACTATCCTTTTACAAAAGAAGTTAGGAAAGTTATCTTTGAAAAAAAGCTGATTCACAGGCCTCTTTGTTTAGGGGGCCACCATGCGCACTTTTTCCTAGTTCTGTTAACCTTGAGACTAAGTTTGGAGAAATTAAAATCCTTTGGTTAAATATTAGCAAGTACTACCCTGTTTTATTAATTTGGAGAGATGTTGGCATATTAGAAAGTGAACTGATGTCAAAAGACATGAATGTTAGCTCAACTCAGAGACTGACTTTGTATGTGACCTTGAGTAATTCACTTCATTTCTCCCAGGTGGAGGTTCCTCATCTGTAAAATGAGGGTGTTGGCCTAGGTGAACTCTGGGGGACCTTCCAGCTCCAGCAATCTAGACCTTAAATAAGACTAAAGGCAAACGCAATATCATGATCTATTGGTAAGTCAGGTTTTAAAAATGTTTTCACTAATCTTGGCTTTATGTTATTCAAGGTCATTGGGCAAAGAACACAATGTGCATAAAGGGGCTTGCAGATTTTGATATATTCTTTAGTTGTTCCAAAAAGAAGGGTATGTGTGTCTAAGGAATACTACTGATTCTGAAATAGTTAGAAACGTTACAGACTTTCAGAAAACATATGGCTGGGATTTTTCAGTGAAAACATGATAAACCAGGCTTTAATATATGCCTCCTCATTAATGGGCACTGATTAGATAAATCAAAGACTTCTGAGGAAAAAAAAATGAAAAGAAAATATTTCAAGAGAATTTCTTTTAAGTATTATCCTTAGGATTTCTTCCTTCATTACCATAGACTAGAAACCAATTATTTATTTTTTAATCTTAAATGAAAGGCTCTCTTGAACCTGGTCATAGACCTAGATTGAGAGCCTGGCAACTGTAAGAATAATAATTATACTGCACCACTCTACATTATCCACTAACTGTCTGCCAGTTTGTTGTACTATGGTGGTTTTCATGTTACTAGGATAGTAGAAGCTATGCCATTGGTATTTCCAACACCAGTAGGGTCACACATAGTACATAGGTTTCAGTAGAGCTTCCAGACTAAGAGTAGAAAGAAGATCTACTTCTTAAAATTAATGAAACCCTGTGGGTCACAACAGATTATTGTACAATATATAGCTGGGATATTAGCTCCTTAGGGTAGAAAGCACTCAAAATATATAGTGGCCACAAAAATGAACTCCTCTGACATACCAATGATTGTAAAGATGGCACAAGACTGAGCAAAAATTTCTTCTTTTGTACATGAGTCAGAGCTTATTTTTTTTATTAGGATTTGGGTGAAGATTTACAGAGTAAATTCACTTTTCATACAGCAGTTCACATATAATTTGTCTCATGTCATTGACCAAAATTTA
>NW_006922137.1:320294-343691 GCF_000298275.1 Orycteropus afer afer
AAATCTGCATCCTTTCCTTCAAGGCTCAGGGGTCCAAGATTATCTTCTGTGTCTGTATTTATTGGTTTCCCTTTTCTTTGTTGAAGAGGGTCTGTGCAATCCTTCTGCCTAGTCCGCCATCTTGCCCCGCCCCCCTATTCAGAGCTTATTTGAGGGCAAATAACAACAATGAATTTTGTCTCACCTACTTTGTTCATGTTGTCAGAAGGGACTAATCCATGGAGAAGGCTATCATGCTTGGTAAAGTGGAGGGTCAGAGACAAAGGGGAAGACCCTCAACAAGATGGATTGACATTGTGGCTGCAATGATGGACTCAGGCATAGCAAGTTTTGTGAGGATGGTGCAGGACTGGGCATTGTTTAGTTTTGTTGTACGCAGGGTTGCTATGAGTTGGAGTCAACTCATTGGCACCTAACAACAACAGCAAAAACAAAAACAAACCTGCATTATGGAGATGCTGTGTAAATAAAATTATAAAACAGAGAATGTTAGTGTTTTACACATAAAACCCTATAAAAATTATTGCATATTATCTAATTTTAATTATTTTACTTTTAAATCTCAGTATTTTATCTCATATATAAATCAGATATTTATGTATTGTTTTGCTTACTGGACACTGGCATTTTAACTAATTGAAGCATTTGTATATACATATACCATAGAGTTGGCTGTATACATGGTGTGATTTTAGGGGCACTGAACGGCAACAAGTTCAGTTTTGGTTTTAGGAATGTTCTTTTTCTCCGAAAGCTTCACATCAATTGATGTCCAATATTTCTACAAATTTGAAAATTCCCCTTTGTGCTATTTTTTTTTTTTTTTTTTTGGCTGTTACAGGGTTGACATTTAGGTCTTGTCAGTCATCTACAACTGACATGAAATGATTGTTATGAGCTTCTATCAGAGCAGAAGAACTCAGAAGGTGTCTATTATGTTTTCAAGAGGGTGAAGGAAGCAGGAAAGGGGACAGAGTAGCAGAATGAAGAGGAAGGAAAGAGAGAATGACACAGACAAGGGGGACAGCGTTCAGGACCTTGATGCTGGTGGCTTCTCTAATTTGCTGATGCTGGTTAACTATGTGTGTAAGGTGTGCATGTGTGCCCAAGGACTTACACTGACACAATTGTATACCATGTGTTTTTCTGTTTTGGTTACTTAGTGCCACTCTGAAAGGAATATATACCACAAACAGGAGCTTATTTTCATAAAGTTTTGGAGGCTTAACAAACAGGAGCTTATTTTCATACAGTTTTGGAGGCTAGACATCCGAGTTTAAAGTGCCAGGCTCTAGGGATTGGGTTAAAGTCCGTCAAACTTGCTGTTCAGCTCTGCCTCTTGTTCTCAGCCCATTGAAGCTGGAGGCTTATTTCACTCAGGCAGCTCCTGGCTGCTGAGGCACAAACCCAAGGTCAACAAGTAAGAAGGAACAGCCCAATATTACCAAACCACACAGCAAGCCACTAATTCAAGTCCAGAAAAAGTCCCAAGATTGTCAGAGCATGGCAGGCTGCTGAGTGAAGGAAGACTCAGCTACATGGAGGGTGCAAGTGTGCCAAAAAGCTAGAGATCTTCCTCAAAGTTACGTCTTCTATACTGGAAGCAGACCACATCCCTAAAGCAGCTACTTGGCTGCACTATGGAGTTGATTACCAGTCTCCCTGTGGGAAATCACTACATCCAGCTACCCAGCCACTCAATCAGGCCCAGCCAAGTTGACACATAACCTTAACTACCACACATTTCTACCCCCAATGCAATCAGATTGAAGTTGAGAGAGTCCCTTGCTCTTTTCCTCCTCAGTCATTTTTTTTTTTTTTATCTACTCAATATATAATTATTGGACACTTTCTCTGTACTAGGAGCTCTTCTAGACTCTAGAAAAACATCAGTGAATAAACACAGAAAAACATTCCTACCCTCAAGAAACATAGGTTCTAATAGGGGGAGACTACCAAGAAACATAATAAATACCCCAAAACCAAGCCCATTGCCCTAGAGTTGATTCCAACTCATAGTGACCCAATAGAACAGAGCAGAACTCTGTAGGGTTTCCAAGTCTGTGATCTTTATAGCAGACTGACTCATCTTTCTCTCACAGAGCCTCTGGTGACTTTGAACTGCCAATCTTTAGGTTAGCAGCACTTAACCACTGTGTGCCCTGTTAGGGCACTAATAGCCTAATAGGGGATTTAATATGTTAGCAGGGAGTAGAAAAAAGATGTAGAGCAAGATAAAGAAGATCAGGTGGATGGGATGGCATGGTGAATGCAATCTTAAATAGAGCAGTCAGAGTTGATCTCGCTGAAAAGGTAAAATTTGAAGAAATAATTGAAGAGAGATTTTTCTTGTATTGGATAAATCACTAAACTGAGAAGTGTTTATGAGATGAGATTGTAGCTGTTTGTGATTGTTGTTGTTTTTAAATACCAGAGATTAATTCTGCTATACATTTAAAACAGCAGCATCGCCAGGAGTCATTTGCCACAGAGGGGAACTCCACATTTTTCTACAAAGAGGAACCTGTATGTCAGGTGTGTTTACTTGGAACACGGTGAGCAGGGGCGAAGCCTGGGTTTCTAGGTCTTGCCCTTCAGGACTGCAAAGCCAAATTTAAAAAGCTGAGTTAGCCAAAGGAGTGTGTCTCTCTCTCTCTCTGTGTGTGTGTGTGTGTGTGTTTGTAGAATAACCATCTACATCGCAGCCTGTTTTGTGTCAGACCCTTTTGTTAAACTTAAAAAAGAAAAAAAAGAAAAAGAAAAAGCAACGACTAATAGCTGGGTGTCTGTCTGGCTAGGGGTCCGACACGCTTCTCTCCGGCGGTTGCAGACAGACACTACGTGCAATCCTGTCTCAATAGACAATGCCACGTGAGCTGAGCTAGCTGAGAGCAGCAGGGCCCTGCTGCTATCTGGAGCTCAGCAGCCGAGCACATAAAGGACAGGATAGGCTTGGAGGGCGGCAGCGGGCGCAGGCGCGTTCTGTCTTCAGGCCGCAAAGCACAGCTTTGTGTCTGTCATCAGCTGGAGTCTGGCAGCCTCAGAGAGGAGAGGGTGCAGTGAGCAATAGGGGGCCCAGCTGCTGCTGAGGGCAGCCTTCTCCTGCCCGACAGCTCACAGCTGTGAACACGTGCTCTCTCCGCTAGCCTGTACCCGTTCTGGGGCTTCTCCTCACGTGTCCCTAGCAAAGGAGACATCAATACCCACAGCTGCTTCAAGGCTCAGGCCATTGGAGATCTGGAAAGTAAGTTGGGTCCAGGAAATCTAAATGATTCAGTGGCTGTGTCCAGTTCCAGAGTCATTGTACAAACAGACTGAGAGTGCAGGGATGGATGCTGAGAAAGTCGAATCCAGGGGAAAAAAGAAGACCCACGAGAGCGAATGTCCACTTTATGTTGGAGTGGAAATATGGGCCCTGAGCCCCCTCAGCTGGAGTCACTCAGATTGGCCAATGCCAAAGGGACTGAATGAGGCAGTAAGTGGCTTAAGCAGAGATAAACTAGGACCAAGGATAAGAGTGCCAACACTTAAGTCTAAGCACTAGATAATGAGTATTCCAGAAAGAGGAAAGAGGTGTGTGTGGCTGGGGTGGGGTCACTGAGGGACAGATTTGTCATATATGTGTGTACATATGTCCATATATAACAACAACAACAAAAAGCAAAACAATAAACCTACTGGAAACAAATCCAGCTAATTCCAACTTGAAATGACCTCCATATGGAGGGTTTACAAGGTCGTAAATCTTTACAGAAGTTGATTATGTCAACCTCCTCCCATCGATCAGCTGGTGGGTTTGAACCACCCACCTTCTGGTTAGCGACCAAATGCCTTACCCACTGTGTTACCAGAGTTCTATATAAATATATATGCACATATATATATGTACATATGCAGTGACACCAGTGCAAATCAGAACTCAACTTGTCTGCGTTGTTTCTCTGTGTCTCACAAGTTTTTCACCTTTGACAGAATGGAGTCTTATTACTTTTCTACCCTTGTTTATTAGTGGAAAATATTCTAGTTTTCTCTTCTCTGAGAGGTTTCCATCTGACAGAAGTTCTGGCTTTCTCAGGTTTTACTATGTATACAATAGAGTTTTATACTTTTAAAACTTGGAAACACAATAACAAGATTACCAAATTGTTAATAATAGATAGTTTTAGGGGGAGAGATTAGATGGAAAGAAAGAAAATGTTTACTTCTTATTTTATACAGTTGTAAAGGTCGTTGGAATCTGAGTGATTTTGCTGTTGTTAGGTGCTGTCGAGTCAGCCCCAGCTCAGAGCAACCGTATGCACAGCATTTTATTAATGTTCAAAGAAACCAAGGTATATACACACATGCACACACATTCATACATATGGATATGCACATCTAAATCTCCTTAATCTTTATTTGGCAGGTTCAGTTCCTAAATTTTGGCTTAAAAAACCAAACCAAACCAAACTCACTGCCGTTGAGTCAGATCTGACTCATAGCGACCCCTCCTTGGGTTTCTGAGGAGGTATCACTACAGAAGAAGATTGCCCAACCTTCCTTCCGAGGAGTGGCTGGTGGGTTGGAACTGCCAGCCTTCTGGTTAGCAGTCAAATGCCTTAGGCACTACATTACTTGTTGTTGTTGTTGTTGTTATGTGCCGTCAAGTCGGCCCCGACTCATAGCGACCCCTCCTTGGGTTTCCGAGGCAGTATCACTACGGAAGTAGGATTGCCCAACCTTCCTTCCGAGGAGTGGCTGGTGGGTTTGAACCGCCAGCCGTCTGGTTAGCAGGCAAGTGTCTTACTAAGGAGGTCTATATTTGTAGTTGAAAGTTTAGTTTCTATTTGCAAATCAAGCTCATTATCCCTTCCTCCAAATAAAGACCTTCATAGGCATTCAACTGTAATATGAAGGCTTGACTAGTAATAGGGTTAGAGGTGACTGCTGGGAACTTGAGGAAAGTGGGAAGACAGATAAACCATTAGAGGTAAGACAGGAAGAAAGCAGAGAAGAGGTGGGCTCAATGTCCAATTACTCAATACGCAAAGTAAGCACAGGTTTATTTATGCTTACTTACAAATTGGTAGTGAACAACCTTACATTATTTCACCACACCAAATATTCTGCTTCTAAATATGGCTGGCATCTGTCTGCTTCCCAGCCTCACAGCGTTTTCCTACGGAATCAAAGCCTCTTTTCAAAATTACAATCCTTGACGGGGATAAATATCCAGTAAGCAAAATAAGCATGGGCTTACTTGTGCTTACTAATCTGTAACAAATAGTTTCACATCTTTGATGTACTGAAACCCATGAAAAATTGTTCACTACTGTTATGTCCTTGACTGTCTTGAAGGCTAGCCATAACTGATAAAGGTCAGTGACTAAACCTGAAGCTTGAAGGTGATAGCTTATCTAGTTCCTACAGACCTGGCTGGGTTCAACCCTTAAAATGATTTGATGTGAGAGACAGAAGAAGTTACTCGATGAACATTGCTCCATTGATGCATTTTTATTGAGCACCTAGTGTGTGTGTTTCTATGCCAGACACTGCATGGAAGCAGAGATAACAAGAAGGAAATTCTTGTTCCTGCAGTTTGTAAAAGAGGCATCCACATAACATCACCAATGTCAGGTTAGAAGTAGCTTGAAATTGGCCCTAGTGGGAGTTTTTCAGTATGAAAATTGGCAAAAGCTACAAATCAGAGCTTGATTAACTGTTTTGTTGATTGTTGAGACATAAGAAAGTTATGGAAAAATGTTGAAAGTATAGATTAAACGTAAACATATCTCATGTCTGAAGTTATTACATTGTGAATAGCACAAAGAAATTAGGATATCTTCTTCCAGTATTTGAAAACTATTATCCAATGCAGCAAAGAAATTGTTCACATCTCATTGACAAACAAGTGAAGTTCCAGCATTCATCTTCATTTTTTTCACTGTTTTTCTTACTCATTACACAAAACAGGAGTCTGCCAATTATGGCCTTTGGGCCAAATCCAGCCTGCTGCCTAGTTTTGTATGGCCTGCAAGCTGACAATGGTTTTTACATTTAATTTCAGCCACATTTGTTGTTGTTGTTATGTGCCCTCGAGTTGGACCCAACTCATAGTGACCCCTCCTTGGGTTTCCTAGGCGATATTACTATGGAAGTAGATTGCCCAACCTTCCTTCCAAGAAGTGGCTGGTGGGTTTGAACTGCTAGCCTTCTGGTTAGCGGTCAAGTGTCTTAGGCGCTATGCTACCAGAGCTTCCTTCAACCACATGTTGTTGTTGTTATGTGGTTGAAAATAAAATTTTGAAAATATATATATTTCATCATGCTTGAAAATTCTAGGAAATTCAAAGTTCAGTGTTTATAAATAAAATTTTATTTATTCATTCATTTACATATTGTCTGTGGCTACTTTGGAGAGGGGTGGCATAACTGTTAAAGCATTCGGTTGCTAACCAAAGGTCAGCAGTTTGAACCTATCACCTGTTTTGTGGAAAAAAAAAATGAAGCAGTCTGCTTCCCTGAAGGTTTACAGCCTTGGAAACCCTATGGGGCAGTTCTACTCTGTCCTACATAATCACTTTGTGTCTGAAATGACTCAATGACAGTTTTGTTTTTTTTAATAGCTAATTTTGTGTTATGTTGACAGAGTTGAATAATTGAACAAAGACACTATGTGGCCTACCAAGGCTAAAATATTTGGTATTTGGCCCTTCATAGAAAAAGTTTGCTAATTTGTGCTATAAGAGGAAAATATCAAGCAATACTCACTATCTCTGCACTGAGAGAAACAGCTGTGAAACATTACCATCATGCCACTGGACCAAATGATCAAAAATCGGAAGATGTTAACTTTTGTCTTAAAGGAAGCAGTGAGCAAAAGCTATATATACGTTGATCATAGGAATATGGGCTTTGTCTCCTATTTGGTACCAGTTGGTGGCACCATTTTCTTCTCACCACCCTATACAATTCTATTTGTGTGGTTCTCCAAGCAGCATGTGGAGCCTGCAAGGCTAGGAGCGTAAGGTGTTTACACCATTTACTCAGCAGCAGGAACAAGACTGCCTCAATCACTTGCCTTGACCAGTATGTACACTTGGATGGTAAGATTTGCTTCTGTATTCTAGATGGCTTCTTAATTCTATATTCCAAAACAAAGGTGCTTTTTGCTAGGACAGGGCTTAACATCCTGCTTCCCAAAGCAATGACTTTCATAACTTATGTTTCTATTGTTCTTGGATTAATACTGACCACATTGGAACAGCCAAATTGGTAACCAATTAGCTTGAATTCTTTACAGTCAGGATTTGTGCTGTGTCTTCATACGCCTTTCTTAATCTTCCCTTTGAAACATGTTTTCTCATTTAGGCCAGAAGTAAATAGCACAAGTAACTGGGTGGTTTTCTCCCCCCCTTCTTCTTTTCTTTCTCCTTGAAAAATAATGCTGAAGAAATTGTTTTGCAGTTGAAAATTAATGTAACCTATTATGTCCAGGAAATTTCTTCAATATATTACTTGCCAAGCCCCTCGGCCGTTGTGAAGAAAATAATTTTAATTTATCTCATTTTTCACCACTGAGTCAATGATTGTTTAACCTAAAATGCCACTGTGACTAAGTGCTCAAACCCCATGGTCCTGCCTGTGTCACTGGGACTCAGCTATTACGTCCACATGCCTGGGCCTTAGAAGCACCAAAACTGTCATATGAAAGGGGCCCCTGTCAACTTGCTTTGGTTTTTATTGCTTTTAATTTCTGCCTTTCCATTTTCCCTGATATTTATAATGTCCTCTTTAAAAGTTCAAAAATAACATCTCTCTCCTTAGCTCTTGGTTATTTTCCATTAGTGAGCACTTCTTTCTCAGCTTCCAGCACTTTTCCTGGGGCACAGAGCAGCATGGTCAGCTTGGGTTTTGGCCGCTGTGGCTATGATCCTCCTTGTGATTTCTATCCAGTCTCACCTAGTGAGACGGGTCAGCATCCCAAGGACCAGCTTTCACAAAGAAAAGTCCTGTGTGCTATCAGCATGTTTGGCTAGAAAGTTGCACCTCAAATAAAGCCCATTGTAATTTTCAAATCCTCTTAAGGTGATACTATCACATCTTTTCCATATTAAACTTCCTAGAGAAAAGCAAATTTGGTATCCCCTCATATTTTCTTTTCTTGATGCTTTCTTGCCCATGTTAGAGCAACAGTGTTGTACCTCAGCCTAGGTGCCCTGGAAAGTAGAGACTAAGGCAAAACTTTATGTGTGTTTGCTCTTTGGAGAGTGGGAACCTAGGGAATAGAAGTAAGGGATCAGGGTAAATTGGAGTAAACCAAAAACCAAACCAAACTCACTGCCATCGAGTCAGTCCCAACTCATAGGGATGCCTCCTTGGGTTTCTGAGACAGTATCTCTACAGAAGTAGATTGCCCAGTCTTCCTTCCAAAGAGTGGTTGCTGGGTTTGAATGGCCAGCCTTCTAGTTAGCGGTCAAATGACTTAGGCACTAGGCCACATTCACATGAAGGAGGCTTGCCCAGCTTGCCACTGCTATAGGCAACTGGTTGTTTGATGCTCTGAAGATGTATATCAGGACCATATCTCTGGATTCTGAGAGGGGGAGGGATTTTCTACCAGCTTCTATCTCTCACTGATTACAGTTCATCCCAGGGGTTACTAATAAGGAACTTCTGGGAAATGCCTGCCTGACTACAAAATGAACGGGTTCCTGTGGCTTCCACAATATGCCAACAGAGACATTTCTGGGTCTGAAACCCAGACCTGAAATCACGTGCTCAGATTATGCCAGCAGGAAGGTTCTTTGGAGCCATCAGAACTGGACACATTGTTGTTGTTGTTATGTGCCGTCGAGTCGGAACCTGACTCAAAGCGACCCCTCCTTGCATTTCCGAGGCTGTATCACTACAGAAGTAGATTGCCCCATCTTCCTTCTGAGGAGTGGCTGGTGGGTTTGAGCATACATTAGTGGTTAGAAAAAGGAGACAGGTAAGGCTGAAAGGTTCTGATGCAAGCTTTTATGTATAGGGCAGGTATTTTCATGCACATTTTACTGAGAAAGATGTAAAGTTCCAGAGGGTAAGAGCTGCCTTTCCAAAGATACACAGTTATTGAAGGCTTCCTGGCTTTAGCCTGTTAACATCTCTTAAGCCAGTATCTGCATCAGCATCTGTCCTGGGTGCTGCCAACTCTACAAATTTCTCCTTCCATCCTATAAAATATTGCACAACTTGAAGAAAGATCTCCCTGTATAATCCTGAAAGCAGAAAGGAATTTTGCCCCCAAATCACTCAAAACTTCTTCATCATGCAGAAAACATCTAGAGAAATGCTTGTCTTGTGTTAATAGAAATTCTCCCTAAACAAGAGCAAGTGAGAAAGTTTCTGTGGCTTTGAAAAGGTCATTTCCTCATTCAAGCCACTGGGGGGACTAATGATCACTTACCACTTGATTGCAGCACAATATTTCTCCATGACTCAGTTCTGCTTATAAAATGCTTCTGGAAAAGCCTATTTTACTCACTGGGGATGGATATTCAGTCAGCAAAATTTTGGTCAAGTGCACACTGTATGCAAGGAACTTACATGGGTTCTATGGAAGATAACAAGGCAGTAAACAACAATCTTTCCCTCATACAGTTTAGAATCTAAAGAGAGCACAGGTACGTAAAGCCAGACTGCCTGTTACTGTCTGTGGGAAGTCCAGTAAATAAAGATGTGATGTGCTATGGGGACTCAAAGTAGAGAGCAATTGACTCCAACCCACAGGATGGAAGAAAGTTTAAGAGGAAAGTGATGTGTAAGAATGAACAGAATTTCAAGAGGAATTAATGTTCATAGGGATCAGTATCTCCCAAAATAAGATGGTCTATCAACTGCATAAAAATAATTAGACCAATTAGGGTATAGAATAGTTACAGGGGTAACGAGAAGCTAAGGTAGAGGTGGAGAAGTAGTAAAAGGTCAGCAAGATAGAGGAGTTTCCTGGAGTAGTCCAAGAAAAGCTTAAATAGCTGTTTAAAAATAAACCAAAAGTAAACTCAGGTTTTATGTTCTTAAAAATGGAGGCAGTGATATCCATGGCATTTTAGAGCTCAGAGGAGTCAAAAGTTATGTACTTTTCGTCTGCTGCCTGCTGACCAGCACAGGCAGCTGAGAAGTGAAAGAAAAATCTGAGACTGTTGCTAACTACAGACATTCTTAATCACTGGGAAATAACTCACTCAGAGCTCATTACCCATAAACCAGCTCAGGTGCTCCATTTCCCCCACATAAAACTTGAGCCTTTCTATGTGGGCAAAGGAGTCTTTCCTGCTACTGTGTGATGTTGAGTCAATTCTAACTCCTAGAGAACTAGGAGTTCCTAGTGGAACTATCCCTGTAGGGTTTCCTAGGCTGTAATCTTTACAGGAGCAGATTGCGAGGTCTTTTCTTTCATGGAGCAGCTGGTGGGTTCAAACTGCTGACCTTTCAGTTAGCAGCAGAGTGCTTAACTATTGTGCCAGCAGGACTCTGAGGTCTCTCCTAGGATGTAAGAATTCAAGGGCCAACTAGTCTTCTTTGAAATGTTATGGAATGAACCTTATTGAACCTTATTCAAATATAGATTGCCACAGACTGCCACAGGTCTTTCTATTATCACTGAGGATTTCAGACCCTCTTCACCTCTGCCAGCTGCTGAGGTTTTATTCTAAGGTAAGCAACCAGGAAGCAGATTGACTCTCCCTTATAAGGAAAGCACTCTTTATAGACAACAGCAAATTGTATCCAACTATTGAGCAAATAAGAACTGGTGGAGCAATGGTTAAGCACTTCACTGCCAGCCAAAAGGCTGGCAGTTGTAATCTACCACTAGTTCTCAGGAGGAAAGGCCTGGTGATCAGCTCCTCTAAAGAATCAGCCTAGGAAGCCTTATGGAGCCGTTCTATTAGGAGCTATATGGTCACTATGATTCAAAATCTACTTGGTGGGTACACAATATTGAGCAAATATTTCTGCCTTTTAACCTCATTAAAATTCTTAACACTTTTAGAGACCTCAGCAGTTCTAGCTTGCTATGCATACAAAAGTTAACCCAATCCTTCTGGCTGTCACTATGGTACATTTCGAGTAGGGCTTTGAAACAATTCATTCAAGTTCAACCATCTACTGAGAATTTGCATTTCCACCGCAGATATACTGGATCAGAATCGACAGTTAAACAAGATCTCCAGTGATTGTTGTCATTGTTGTTAGGTGTTGTCCAGTCATCTCCGACTCATATGACCTTATGCACAACAGAATGAAACACTGTGTGGTCTTGTACCAGCCTCACTATCCTTGCTATACCTGAGCGCATCATTGCAGCTACTATAGCCATCCATCTTGTTGAGGATCTTCCCCTTTTTTGTTGACCCTTCACTTTACCAAGCACGATATTCTTCTCCAGGAAATGGTCTCTTCTGACAACATGACCAAAGTAGGGGAGATGAAGTCTGGCCATTCTTGCTTCCAAAGAGCATTCCAGCTACACTTCTTCTAAGTTGGATTTGCTAGTTCTTTTAGAAGTCCAGGATACTATCAGTATTCTTCGCCAACACCACAACTCAAAAGTAGCTCCTCTTCAGTCTTCCTTATTCATTGTCCAACTCTCAAATGCGTAAGAGGCAATTGAAAATACCATAATGTGGGTTAGGTGCACCTTAGGAGACATCTGTGCTCTTCAGTACCTCAAAGAAGTCGTCCTTGACAACTTCAATCTTTTCTCCATTTATCGTGAAGCTGTTTATTGGACCAGTTGTGAGGATTTGTATTTTCTTTATATTGAGGTGTGAACCATACTGCAGACTGTACTCTTCAATCTTCATCAGTAAGTGCTTTGAGTCATCCTCACTTTCAACAAGCAAAGTTGTGTCATCAGTGTGTCATAGGTTGTTAATGAGTCTTCCTCCAATCCTGATGCCAAGTTCTTCATATAATCCAGCTTCTCGGATTATTTGCTCAGCATACAAATTGAGTAAGTATGGTGAAAGGATACAACCCTGATGCACTCCCTTCCTGATATTAAAGTATGTGGTATCCCATGTTCTGTTCGAATGACAGCCTCCTGATCTATGTACAGGTTCCTCATGAGTACAATCAAGTGGTCTGGAATTTCTATTCTTCTTAATATTATTCATAATTTGTTATGATCCACAAATTGAATGTTTTTGCATAGTCAATAAAACACAAGGTAGTCTTTGCTTTCAGCCAAGACTTATCTGACATCAGCAATGAAATTCCTCATTCTACTTCCTCTTTTGAATCCAGCTTGCATTTCTGGAAATTCTCTGTCAATATAGTGTTGCAACCGTTTTTAAATTATCTTCAGTAAGATTTTACTTGCATGTGATATCAATGATATTGTTCGATAATTTCCACATTCTGTGGGATCACCTTTCTTTTGAATAGGTACGAATATGGATCTCTTCCAGTCAGTTGGCCAGGTAGCTGTCTTCTAAATCTCTTGGCATAACCAAGTGAGCTCCTCCACCATGATATTCATTTGTTGAAACATCTCAATGGGTACTCCGTCAAGTCCTGGAGCCTTGTTCTTCACCACTTCCTTCTTGTGAAGACTCGACTTCTTCCTTCAATGCCACTGGTTCTTGGTCTTATGCCACCTCCTGAGACCAATTCTTTTGGTACGATGATTCTGTGCATTCCTTCCATCTTCTTTTGATGCTTCCTGCATCGTTCAATATTTTGCCCATCAAATCTTTTAATATTGCAACTCGAGGCTTAATTTTTTTTCCTCAGTTCTTTCAGCTCGAGAAGTGCCAAGCGTGTTGTTCCCTTTTGGTTTTCTAACTCCAGGTCTTTGCTTCATTATAATAATCAACTTTGTCTTCTCGATATGCTCTTTGAAATCTTCTGTTCAGCTCTTTATATTGTCATTTCTTCCATTTGCTTCAGCTACTGTCCTCTCAAGGGCAAGTTTCAGAGTCTCTTCTGACATCCATTTTGGTCTGTTCTTCCTTTCTTCCTTTTGGTCTTTTTCATGACCTCTTGTTTTCTTCATGGGTGATGTTCTCGATGCCATCCCACAATTCCTCTGGTTTGTGGTCATTGGTGTTCAATGCATCTAATCTGTTCTTTAGAAGGTTTCTAAATTCAGAAGGGATGTTATCAAGGTCATATTTAGGGTCTCATGGACTTGTTTTAATTGTCTTCAACTTCAACTTCAACTTGAATTTGCATATAAGCAATTGATGGTCTGTTCCACAGTCAGCTCCTGGCTTTGTTTTGGCTGAAGATATTAAATAGCCTTTTGCCACAGATGTGGTCAATCTGATTCCTGTGTATTCCATGTGGCAAAGTCCACATGTATAACCATTGTTTTTGTTGTTGAAAAAAAGGTATTTGCAATGAGTAAGTCATCGATCTTGAAAAATTCTATCACGCGATCTCCAGAATCATTTCTATCACCAAGGCCACTTTTTCCAACTACCAGTGACTCTTCTTTGTTTCCAACTTTTGCATTCCAGTCACTAGTGATAATCAACACATCTTGATTGCACGTTCAGTCAATTTCAGGCTGCAGAAATTGGTAAAAATCCATAATTTCCTTATCTTTGGCTTTGGTGGTTGGTGCATAAATTTGAATAATAGTAGTATTAACTGGTCATCCTTGTAGACATATGGATATTGTCCTATCATTGACAACATTGTACTTCAGGACAGATCTTGAAACACTCTTTGTGACAATTAATGCCATACCATTCCTCTTTAATTTGTCATTCCTGGCATAGTAGATCATATGTTTGTCTGATTCAAAATGGCCAAAACCAGTTCATTTCAGCTCACTAATGCCCAGGATATCGATGTTTATGTGTTGCACTTCATTTTTTGACAACTTCCAATTTTCCAAGATTCATGCTTCATTCGTTCTATGTTCTGATTATTAATGAATGATTGCAGCTGTTTCTTCTCATTCTCAGTTGTGTCACATTAGCCAATGGAGGTCCTGAAAGCTTTACCCCATCCTTATCATTTAGGTCAGCTCTACTCTGAGGAACCAGCTTTTCCCCTGTCATATTTGGAGTGCCTTTTGACCTGATGGGCTCACCTTCTGGCACTATATCAGACAATGTTTCAGGGCTATTTATAAAGTTTTCTACTAATACATCAGACAGTGTTTCACTGCTGTTCATAAGGTTTTCACTGGTCAATTCTTTGAGAAGTGGATGGCCTCTTCCTTCTTCCAAGTCTGTCTTAGTCTGGAAGCTCTGCTGTAACCTGTCCACCATGGGTAACCCTGCTGGCATTTGCAACACCACTGTCATAGCCTCCAGCCTCATAGCAACATGCAAGACATCTTAGGACAACAAACTGACAGATAAGTTCATCTTCCTTAGTTGTTCCTAACCACTGTGCTCACTTCCTGGCTACCTTTTAACTACCCTAAACCACACAGACCCCACTTTCTGGGCCACCCACACTTTAAGTTTTCCTGGAACCTTGTGAGGCCTACCTTCCAGGCTGCCCACCCTTTACACTTGTCCTGAACCATGCTGGGAAGTGATTCTTAAGGATTCCAAAAATAACCAGAATGAACTGGTTTGAAGCCCTGATTTCAAAACCCATTACATTACTGCAAGGAAGTTCTGTTGGTGTACTGGTTAATACATTAGACTGCTAATTACAAAGTTGGTGGTTCATACCCACAAGCCACTCCTTGGAAAAAAGATGAGGCACTCTGCTCTCATAAAAATATTCAGCCTTGGAAACCCAAAGCAGGTTGCTATGAGTTGGAATTGACTTGATGGCGGTGAAGTTGGTGTTTGATTACACATTAGTGGAAAGAAGCTCTGGTGGAGTAGTAGTTAAAGCATTCAGCTGCTAATCAAAAGTGTTGATAGTTTAAACCCATCAACTGTTCAGTGGGAGAAAGATTTGGCAGTCTTCTTCCATAAAGATTTACAGCCTTGGAAATCCTGTGGGGCAGTTCTGCTTTGTCCTGGAGGGTCGCTATACATTGGAAGTACTCAATGGTAGTGATTTGGTTTTTTGGTACATTATTGCAAGGAGTTTCAGAGGCACAGGGGTTAAAGCATTTGGCCACTAGCCAAAAGTTCAGCAGTTCACACCCACCAGCCACTTCATGGGAGAAAGATGAGGCAGCCTGCTTCCATAAAGACTCATAAGCTTAAGAACTCTATGGAGGTTCTATGGGATTGCTATGAGTTGCAAATGACTCTGTGGCAGTGAGTGGGTTACATTATTATCAATGTCATACACACCTATGTCTTTCAACCTGGTTCTTCCTTTCCAGTTTTCTGCCTCCCTCTCTGGAAATCTTCCTTTGTAAGCAAGCTACATACTTGACATCGTCACAGAACACTGCTTCCTCCTACTTTCCTTAACTGGAATGGTATTGTCTCTATAGCTATATTTCCCAAACATTCCTGGAGGTTCTTATGCATTTATCCAGGGCAGAATCTTACAATCTGTGTATTTAAAGAGTATCATATATTTAACAGATGTCCCAAGGTCATACCTGTGATCTGCCATCTTTAGGAAGTGCTGCCCTGGAATTTTGGTGGTGCAGTGGTTAAAGCAAAAGCCTGCTAAACAAAATGTTGGTGGTTTTAATGCACCAGATACTCTATGAGAGAAATATGAGGCAGTTTGTTTCCATAAAAATTTACTCCCTTGGAAACTCTATTGGGCAATTCTACTCTGCCCTATAGGGTCACTATGGGTTGCATCTTATAGTATTTGGTTTTGGCTTTGCTCTAGAGTTGGTCAAACCTTAAGCAGAAGCTGCTCACTTTTTCCTACATCATAGGCCACAATCCCTGTTACCATAGCTAGAAGAAGAAAAATTTTCACCCTTATGCAAAAAAAAAAAAAAAAAAAAAAACCTCCTTTGAGAGGATACCATCTGGCTATACCAGCTTCTTCGATGTTCTCTACAGAACTAACGCCCAGACATTCACCCACATTCAGTAAAGGCTGTAGAACCTGATTCTAGTATTCCTCATGGACCCTGTTTTCTATTATTATAAATGAATAAAATACCCACATGTTAGAGCCAGTGTAGACCTTTATTTTCATAGGTGTTTTTTTTTTTTTTTTTTGTAATACCATTAACTCCAGGGTCCATGACTTCATATAAGTGTCTGCCTAATTTCTCTTCTAAGGAGCCCTGGTAGCACAGTGGTGAAGCACTTAGCTGCTAATTGAAAGGCCAGCAGTTTGATTCCACTGGCTGCTCCATGAGAGAAAGATGTGGCAGTCTACTTTCATAAAGATTTACAGCCTTGTAAACTCTATGGGGCAGTTCCACTGTGTGCTATAGGGTCATATAAGTTGGAATTGACTCAACACAATTAATTTAGTTGTTGTTTTTTTTTAATCTGTCAAGGTCCAGGGTGTCATAAATGGTATGCACTGGATGCTAACATAAATGCTGGCGGTTCAAACCCACCCAGTGGTACTAGGGAAGAAACGCCCTGACAAACTGCTTCTATTAATAAGACCCTCTAGAGCAGTTCTACTCTATAACACTTGGAGTCTCTATGAATTGAAGTTTATTTGATGACAATTAACAACAACAATCTCTCCTCTTACACAACCAGTTGTAGGACAGGGTTTGGTATGTGAATTGCAGTGGAATGTTAGGAGACAAACAGAGTCAGAATCTTGAAAATAATTTAGATCAAAAAGGCTGGTGGTACATGTAATTTCAAGGAGCCCTGGTAGTGCAGTGGTTAAGCACTTAGCTGCTAATCAAAAGGTTGGTGGTTTGAACTCACCATCTACTCTGTGGGAGAGGAAAGTGGTAGTCTGCTTCCATGAAGATTTATAGCCTTGAAATCCCTGTGAGGCAGTTCTACTCTTTTCTATAGTGTTGCTATACTTAGAATCAACTCAGCAGCAACGGAATATGTGGCTTAAACAACCACAACATGATAAAGGGACAAAAAATACCCCCAACCCAAAACCAATGGTCAGATGACCTAACTAGTGGTAGAGTCTGGTTTCTTCAGCCTTGAGCTGGGCATGCCCTGAGGGTGTGAGAGGAAGATTGATAGGACCCAGTTAAGAAATGTGCCACATCTCAAATCTTTGTACCACCTTCACTAGCTCTGCCCCTCAGATCTTATAGACCAAGGCCTTAAGCCCTGGTCACTACCTCCAGACAAACCTTCTGTTCACTTAAACAACAAAGTCACCAAAGAGTTGATTCAGCCTCATGGGCATGCCAGATGTGTAAGAGTAGAACTGTACTCCATCAGATTTTCAATGGCTGATTTTTCAGAAGTAGCTTGTCAGGTCTTTCTTCTGAGATGCCTCTGGTTGGACTCAAATCTACAACCATTCAATTAGCAGCAGAGCTCAGAAAACTTTTGTGCCACCCAGGGGTTCCATGCTCAACATTTACTTTCAGTTTAACAGTACTCTTACCTCTCCCATTTCTCCCCACACCTCAAGGTTTCATTTTATATTTCCTTGCCTGCTGAGCCCAGAACCCAGGAGCAGTAGATTTAACCACTTTATTTTCAAAAACTCAAGGTTTTCCTTTGTCCTCCACAAAACCCAAATTTTGGGTAAAATCAACCATCCACCTACACTGGAGGAAATCATATCAGTGTGCAAAAACCGTAAGCCTGCATAACCATGAGCATTTGGGAGAGTGGGGAGGACTGCAAGGAAGTTAAGTACAGGTTACCCAAAGAATTTTCTGTCTCAAGAATCTAAGTTAACCTCTCTGAGAATAAATATAGCCAAATCTGGAAGGCAGGAGGCAGGGCCTGGAGAGTGGGAGGGAAGAGTTAAGAGTCAACAATCAACTCTTCTGAGTCATAAAACCAGAAAGGCATTGAACATTTAGAAGGAGAACTGGCCCCATAAAGAAAACAATGCCCATTAGTAAGCATATTATCTGCAACAAAGCAAAACAAATTTCAACCATCTTATTGAAAGTGCTGGGGAGGGAAATCATGAAAAGTTTTTTTGAGCAAGGGACAGAGAACAGAAACTAATAATACAGTCATGGTTATTACTGCCACTGATATGACCTTTATTTATTGCAGTGCTATTTCTTGCTTTGTTTGGGTGATCACAACATGATTGAAAGACAGAAGAGCCAGAGCTCTGCAGCCTGAGATTAAGCTCTGCCACTCATTAACTCCATGGGCCTTCATGGGTCCCTAAACTCTCTATACCTAAATCTTCTAATTTTAGAATGAATACTTTAATTATTATTTTTTAGAGCATCCATATTAGGCTACTAGCCTATTCATATTACGATGAGCTATGCTCTAAATGTCTTTGAAATTTTAACACATTTAATTCTCATAGCAGCCCTATGAGGTGGATACAATTTTAAAGATGAGGACACTGAGGTACAACTTGCCCAAGGGCACATGGGTAGAGTTTGGCGTCATCAAATTTGAAATCCAGGCAGTGGGACTCCATTTCTCTTACTCAGTATGCCATCTTGCCATCATCTGCCTTCTCACAGAGTTGTTGGGTGATGGTAGGAGGATAGTAAACCCATCTTCCACTATCTTCCCACTGCAGTAAGACATCACAACCCCCCTCACACGTCTTCTTAATGCCGTCAAGTCAAGCCATAACTGAGAGGGAAATCACCCTATATACTCTTCTGAGAAGTTTGTTGGGAAAGGAAGGGGGTGAAAGATGCAGGTGTGGTGGCAGGTGTGGTATTATTTTATATATAGTGATCTTGAACACAGTCTCAATTGAGAATAAGAAGCCAGTGGGCATTGAAAAACTTGAAAACCAAGAGCCTAAAGGAGTAATTAATGGAACAAGGTCCCCAATGAGGCTGAAAGCAACAATTTAAGCATATGTGAAAAGTAGGGCTCACCCCACAGAGGTCTGAAGGTCTGAGAGTAACAAGCATCAAGGCTTCAGACCAGTTAGTTCTGGTTCAACCCCCTGCTGAAAATTTGCATTTCCACCCCCCCCCCCCCATACTGAATCCTAAGAATCATCTGGGGATCTGCAGGCATCACCTGGGTGTCTTGTTAATATATAGACTCTGATTCCCTGTATCTGGGGTAGAAATGTCAATTCTCGGAAGGGAGTAGAACGGTAATGAACCTGTTGAAAGCCTTGCCAAGAACATAGAAATATATGGTCAAGTTTGGAAATCTACAGAAAATAAACTGAATTCTTTCACTCCTGTTGCCCTTTCATCACTCAATAAATATTTGTTAAGCCAATGAATAAGTTGTATGTTCCTAAAAGGAAAGATTATGCCTTTTAACTTCCCAAGTATTTTTAACATAGTTCTCTAAGATTTGACACTTAATTAGTACCTTTGGATAATGCTGCTGTTGCTTCTGTAAATAGTCTTAGCCAAAACAATTAATTCCGTTGATTTCCTTAAAAACCATACTGACCCTTTAAACACAAAATGATAGAGCCAGAAGGATCCTTGGAGACTTTTTAATAAGTAGGCACAAACGAGTGGACTGTGTGAGGCATTTAGTCTGCAGACTGCTTTGTTTGTTCTCAGTTAGCCTGTAGTGTTACAAAAATTTTCCACATTTAAAATATGAGAGACCTCAAATGAAAGTCTGTATTTTCGGCCTCCATGGAGAAATTGGTTTTTCTCGGAAGGCTGAGCCTGCACTCTTGCATAGCAGTAAAGAAGGGGGCACTGCCTTTTCAGTGTAGTTTGCCAATTTCCAGAACCCCTTCCAAACCTTATACTCTACTGCTTGATTGTCCGATCATCTGTCTGAACCTATGGGCATTTGTATCTGTGACTCCAGTTATAGCTTTTGCAGTCAAGGAAACTGAGGCACAGACAAGTGAAGTGCCACACTCACTACAGCTGGAATTCACATTTTCTTGTTCCTCTGTCACTCTCCCACAGTTGCTTCTATTCTCTGACTAGCTTTTGGAATAATGTGCAAGCGTGTGGATTCCAGTGGGCCTGACTGTGATATGGGGCATGCTAGAGAATGTAAACGAATCATAATCTGAAGAGAAATCTTTGATTATACAATGCATTAGTCAGATCCGCACTTAGATTACTATGATCAGTTCTGGTCATCACATTATAAAATAAAATATTGAAACACTTGACAATGCAAAGAGAAAGAGATGAGCTTGATCTTCTGCTGTGATTATATTGTATTAATGACTTCCTATCATATTACTGGTTTCTCTAGCCTATTAAACAAAATAAAATGTACTAATATAATAGGAAAGGAGCTGTAAGAAAAGCCATGTTTCTTTTCTAAAGATTTTGAAAGTCAATAAAAGGCTATGTGTGTGTATATATATATTTTTTTTTTCTTTGAAAGTAGGTATTACTTCCCTAATCAGGATGGAATGATTTATTAATCAATATGATTATAAATCTTGAAATCTTTTATTCAATAGACCAGACAAAATTCTATCTTTAAAAAATGAAGCTGAAGGAAAAAAAAAATTCTAATGAAGGAGCTGGCACACTGTTCCAACTGGACAATATGCCCAGGATATAATTTCACTTAATGATATAGTTTGGGGAGTTATAAAGTTACCAAAGAATAATTCTCTTCATAAAGAAGTAAACTACTAAAGCATTACAAGTATTCTGGATATGACTCAAGATTTGCCGATTTAGCATAGTGCCTAAGGCACTTGACTGCTAACCAGAAGGCTGGCAGTTCAAACCCATGAGCCACTCCTTGGAAGGAAGGTTAGGCAATCTACTTCCATAGTGATACTGCGATGGGAACCCAAGGAGGTGTCGCTATGAGTCAGTCCCACTTGATGGCATATAATAACAACTGTGGATTGTGGTGCTGAAGTATAAATAGAGTTCAGCTTCTAAAATCTTTGGTCTTTTGGCACAAAATGACAATACAGGTATTTAAGCATCAGCCACGGGGCTGCTATGATGTGACTGTGCCCAACTTACATACTCTTACAAGAAAGCATTGGAGCTTGGGCCTCGTGCACATACCAGTTATACTTGTTGTTGTTGTTGTTATGTGCCATCGAGTCAGCCATGACTCATAGCGATCCCTCCTTGGGTTTCTGAGGCAGTATCACTACGGAAGTAGGATTGCCCAACCTTCCTTCCGAGGAGTGGCTCATGGGTTTGAACCGCCAGCCATCTGGTGAGCAGTCAAGTGCCTTAGCTTAACAGCTCTCAAAGAAAAATGGATGTCACTTCACTTACTTGTGTGTTTCACCCCCTGTTCTGCCACCCCAGGGTTTACCAGGATGTCTGTATATATTCAAACAGTTTTCCAGAGGACACTCTCTTTCAACTGATTGGCTACTTATAGCAGATATCATCATGGGGGTGATTACATTATATCAGATCTCATCAAGGGGGATGACTATGTCATAACGATAAACTATTGAGAATCATGGCCCAGCCAAACTGACACGCAACCTTAGCTATCACATCCTGTAACCATAGACACCACTGAGTCAGGGAAGAAACACAGGAGGGAATGATCAGATAAATATACAGATCTTTTTTTCCTCTTATCCATTGACAAAACCAATTGGAAGTAAGATGATAAGGATGCCTAGGTGATTACATTTTTAGGTAGCAGTTTCAGGCCTAACATAAGGTAGAGAATAATATGTTTGGCAGTATCTTGTCTTTATTTGGAAGAAGAAACTTGCCTCCTCAATACAGGTGAAACCTGTACTTTTTTATACATATATGTATATTCCTATATACATATGAATTTGATTATATAGATTATTTATTTGATTTGTTACAGTGAATTTATTTAAATAATTATAAGTGCTAGTTAAGCAGAGGATTCCTTGTGGCACAGTGGTTAAGCACTAGGCTGTTAACCGAAAGGTTGGCAGTTCAAACACACCAGCTGGTATGAGAAAAATGTGGCAATCTGTTTCTGTGAATATGTACAACCTTGAAAACACCATTAAAAAAACAAACCTGTTGTCATCAAATCGATTTTGATTCAAAGTGCCACCCATTGGTTTTCCAAGACTGTAAATCTTTATAGAAGTAGATTTCCTCATCTTCCTTCCATTGAGCAGCAGGTGAGTTTGAACTGCTGACCTTCTGGTTAACATCCAAATGCCTTATCCACTACACCACCAGAACAGTTCTATTCTGTCCTGTAGGATTGCTGTGAGTTAGGAATTGACTTAACGCTAAAAGAAAAGGTACAGAGACTTAAGTAGGATCTTTAAGGCTGTGTCTGCTTCACATATTGGGGCTATAAATTCATAGGATAGACAATCAGAAAAGGAAAATTACAAATGGTCTGGAACCACACAAGGGTACCTTGAAACCAGTTTCTGTTCTTGTTGCGTCTGACCATGAAAAGTGTATCTGGCAGAAGCCAGGGCCCTTCATCACAGTGCAAAATATATGTATGTTTTCCAGGTGTCAGAAAAACTGCAGAGAATCTAGAAAAGGTAGAGCAATTCCAGGTCCAATTATTGTTTCATATCAATGAAATGTCAGCAGATTAGCAACAATGTGTCAGTTACAGAATGTTCTCTTCCTTCCTCTTTCCTTCCAAATTTCACAAGAATCTCCTTGTGGCCTACTTTAACTAGAAGCATAAAAGAAAGGGAATTCTGGAAAATGTACTTAAGTCTGACCAATTGGCACACATTACAAAACCATCAAACATTAAATCCTGAATATGGTGTGTGCATTCATAAGTAATATTTTTTGGTCTAATTCAACTCTACTTGCATCCATACTCGCCAAACATTCATTGATACAAACTAGAAAAGTGGAATGAATGACTCTTCATGTCTCCTGAGATGATATTGTATTCATAGAAGACAGAAAATACTTACGTCTGTGTAGTTTTCAAGTTGTTATAGGATGTTTCCTTAAAATATCACTTAAAATACATATTATATTTTTGACAGAGGGTTTAAGAAATATTAAGTCTTCATCAAGAAAGCTATTTTCTGTAAGTCTTGCTTATTCTTGTCAAAAATAACTACTTTTTTTTTTCTCTTCTAGTTTACACTTTTATAATAGGTACTCAAATTCTAAACATTTTCCTTATCCAAAGATAGGTACCATTTTTCCTAGATATGGAATTGGTATAATGTTTCATTTTCATAAATAAATTTTTTATTTTATTGGAAGATGCAGATGAATTTGAAGTATTATCCTGGATGTGTGCAGTTGGAAATCACAAGGGAGTCTGAAAATTTTACACCCTAAATAGTAATGTAGCTCATGAAATATCAGGTAGTCTTAATGGAAAGGTATGAAAAGCCTCTCCTATGGGAGAAAACATCAAATGTTTTTGTCTTCAATCCTTCATGAGAATGACTCTATTCATTAGGAGATGTGGGTAGTTTTGGTGACAGTTGTTGTTGTTGTTGTTATGTGCCGTCGAGTCGGCCCCGACTCATAGCGACCCCTCCTTGGGTTTCCGAGGCAGTATCACTACGGAAGTA
>NW_006922137.1:343791-355010 GCF_000298275.1 Orycteropus afer afer
ATGTGCCGTCGAGTCGGCCCCGACTCCTAGCGACCCCTCCTTGGGTTTCCGAGGCAGTATCACTACGGAAGTAGGATTGCCCAACCTTCCTTCCGAGGAGTGACTGGTGGATTTGAACCGCCAGTAGAAACTGGAAATTGTAGGGGTTTGTGGAAGGCATCTTAATATGAAAAAGGGGTTAGCTTTGAGAATCTTTATGTATGTTTCTTCATGGTTTATGAGGCCAACAAGAATTCCTTGGTGGTCTTTGAATTCATAATGGTCTTTGAATTCATTATATTGCCTCAAAGTTTCATAGAGGGTAGAAATAGAAAAGCAAGCCCCAGGGAGGAAAATAAATTGCCACCGAGAGTAGATTGTCCGTAAGGTTTCCAAAGCAGTAAATCTTTTTAGAAGCAGACTTCCACATCTTTCTCCTGCAGAGTGGCTGATGGACTCAAACTACTGACCTTTCCATTAGCAGATAAGCACTTAACCATTCTGCCACCAGGGCTCTGTTCCCCAAAACATAATACAGATCAAAGCCCTGAATGTTCCAATGCTACTTTTTAATCAAAAGAGGAAAAAACAAACATAGCAGAGGGCAACAGCATTGAGAGGACAGTAGGTCCAAATCAGGATATTGGAAACACAGTATTCTTAAAAAATGAGTTTGCATGTCTAGAAGAGGTGGGAGCGCAACAGATCTAATACCGATTACATCTTTATTGGCATGGAATTCCAGTGATTCTTTAGTAATGTTCATGACTTTTCTACAGAGGCTCAACAAGGTCATTTTTATAACTGATATTTAAAATTATTTATGATCCTGAATAAAACATTTTAATAAAAATTTCAACAAGGTTATTTGAACATAGATTTAAAGAGTTGAACACAGGATCAAACTTATTCTGTGCATTTCAAAAAAGTGGATAAGATATGTCTTAGGCTAGGTTCACTTGAAAAACAAGATCAATGAATCTCTCTCTCTCTCTCTCTCTCTCTCTCTATATATATATATATATGATAGTGCTTAAGGCATTTGACTGCTAACAAAAAGGCTGGTGCTTCCAACCCACCAGCCACTACTTCAAAGACTGGGAAATCTACTTCCATAGAGATACTGCCTCAGAAACCCAATGAGGAGTTGCTGTGAGTCGGAACCAGTCAACAGCAGTGAGTTTGGTTTATATGGCAGTGAGTTTGGAGAAGTGATGATAGATAGATAGATAGATAGATAGATAGATAGATGATAGATAGATAGGTTTATCTCAAGGAAATGGTTCATAGAGTTGTGGAGGCTGGCAAGTCCTGGGTCAAATATCAGGCTGGAGGCTTCATCTGACTCATATAGTTGCAGAGGCCGATAACCCAAAATTGGCAAGTCAGACACCAGGCTGCTGGCTCACAAACTGCAGAAGCTAATGAATCCCAAGATCAGAAGGCAATATGGCAGAGGGCAGGCTCAAGTCCCAATAACTAGAGGTCACATGATAAGAACCAGAGCTGGATCCAGAGTGGGCAAAAGCTAGAGAGATTTGCCAGAAAGTCCATATATATTCAGTGCAGGCAACAGCCCCAAGGAGAATCCCTTTAATCTATTGGCTATTCATAGCAGATCCCACCATGGATGTGATTATATTATATCAAATCTCATCATGGCAGATGACTAAATCTTTACATAACTAGTAAAATACATCATAACTGCCAAACCAGAAAACCGCAGTCTGGCCAAGTTGACAAATAATCTTAACATCACAGACCCCCACTTGTGAACTTGGCACCTGTATACATCTCCTTAAGCCATACGTAATCTCTAATAAAGACATATATAAAATCATCCTTGCACCTAACATGATAAAAACTAACATGTATACAACTGAAAATATATTAGGCTCATTTACATCTTATATTTTATAAGTGAAGACAACAAAATATTTGATGCACACATACAAGGAAGAAATACTCATAATAATCACAGCTCTTGTTTCTGCAACTGGTGACATAGTTGTAGCTGGTATGTAGAACTACTGCCTTATACCACATATTCCATATTCCCTTTAACCTCAGCAAGCTGGTTATGGTTCTTTTCTTGGTGGGGTGAGCCAAACCTTTATTTCTGAAGGGCTTAGACCTTTAGTAGTCATATTATAATTGGGTGAGTGTAGTTTTCCACTGAGTTTAATCACAAGACATGGTAGTATGAAGAAATGTCTTAAAGAATCTCCTGTATCTCAGACATACTCTTCTTTAACTCCATTATGCAATATCATTCTGATTTTCTCATGGTAATTAGAAACAATCACACTAGCTAATCCAGTAACTCCCTCTGTCACCTGTTGATCAAGAGACATGAGCAGCCCATGGCTGCCAGATGGTATTCTTAATTTCCAGTTCAGTGGAATCAGTATTTTCTCCAGAAAGGAGTACTCCTCCCTTTGGAACTAAGACTTCCAGACCCACAGAGCACAGGGTCTAGCAGACAGGAAGCAAAAAATTTGCACATGTGTCATTAAGGGTAGTAGTGAGTCGTGCCACCCCTACAGCCTTCTGGAGAATATTGCCCCAAACCTGCAATGTATTGCCACCTTGCTGGTGCCATAATTGTGTGTTCAGAAGACCATTCCATTGCTCTATCAAGCCAGCTGCATCAGGAACATGGTGAGACCAGTGAATTCCATGAGCATGGACCCATTGTCACATTTTATTTCCCGAGAAGTAAGTGCTTTGATCTGAGTCAATGCTGTGTGGGATGTCATGACAATGGATAAGGCATTCCATAAGTCCACAGATGGTAGTTTTGGAAGAAGCATTGTGTGGAGGAAAAGTAAATGCACATCCAGAGTAAGTGTCTATTCCAATGGAAACAGAACACTGCTCTTTCCATGGTGGAAATGGTCCAGTGTAATCAACCTGCCACCAAGTTGCTGGCTGATCATTCTGAGGAATATGTCCATATCAGGAACTGTGTTGGTCTCTGCTGCTGGCAGATTGGCCAGACAATAATGGCTCTAGCCAAGTCAGCTTTGATTAGTGGAAGTCCATGTTGTTGAACCCATGAATATCCTTTATCCCTGTCACCATGGCTACATTGGTTATGAGCCCATTGTTCAATGACAGGAGTGTCTGGGGAAAGAGGATGACTGCTTTGCACAGAATGTGTCATCCCATCCACTTGAGGTCACCCTTTGGTGAGCATTCACAAATATATATATATATACAAATATATTTACTTTTTTGGCTCACTCATAGAGGTCTATCCACAGCCCTCTTCCCCATGACTCCTTGGCACCAATTTTCAATCCCTGTTCCTTCCAAGTCCCTGACCATCTAGTCAAACCATTGGCCACAGACCATGGATTAGTATACAATTGTCCATCTGGCCATTTCTCTTTCCAAGCAAAGCAAATAACCAGGGAAACGACTTGATGTTCTTGTCCATTGGCAGGATTTTCCTTCACTACTGTCCTTCAGGGAGGTCATAGAAAGGGGTTTCAGTACTGCCTCTGTCCACTTTCAAGTGGTGCCTGCATACCATGCAGAACCATCTGTAAACCAGGTATGAATTATCTCTTCCTCAATCAAATGATCATAAGAAACTCTCCATGAGGCCATAGGTGCAGATTGGAAGAGGGAAGGTAATTTGACAAGAGTGGATACCATGGACATTTGGGCCACTTTCTCATGCAACCTGTGCCTCCAGGCGCTGCTCAAGCCCAATCTCTTATATACCACTTCCACTTAATTATGGAGTGCTGCTATGCATGTCCAAAGTTTTGACTCTATGGGTCAGACGACACCCAGCTCATGATGGGCAGCCCAGGTTTCATGGTGATTTGGTGGGCCATGCTCAGTCTCTACTAAAGCTCAGTAACAAGCCAATAGATGTTTTTCAAAATAAAAGTAGTAATTTGTATAGAATGACAGGGCTTTGCTCCAGAATCTTGAGTGTCTGTGCTATGATTCAACAATAGGGACCTGTCAAAGACTTCAAACAGCATTTCTATCTGCCGCTCACACTTCAAGTACCATTGAGTCAGCCAGATCATGTTGCCCAAGTGATAGAGTGGCTTGCACATAAGCTTTAACTTGTTGAAGGGAGTTATTTTGTTCTGGGCTCCACTTAAATGAGGAGCTGTTGGAGTCACTTGATAAATAGGCTGAGGTAGAACAGGCAAATGAAGGATATGTTGCCTCCAAAATCCAAAGAAGCCAACACATGTTGCTCCTCCTTTTTAGCTGTAATATGGGCCAGATGCAATAGCTTATCTTTCACCTTAGAAGTAATATCTTCATAGCCCCACACCACTGAATCCCTAACGATTTCATTGAGGTGGAAGGCACCTAAATATTTTTCATATTAATTTATCAACAACAGCATGCAAAAGTCTTACCATGTCTTGAGTGATTTATACTTTTTTTTTCATTAGGTACAATCATTATAATGTCATCAATATTTTGGAATGTTGTGATGTCTTGTGGAAGGGAAAAGTGATCAAGTTACTTGGGGTCTAAATTATCAAATATTGCTAGAGAGTTTATATACTTTTGAAGTAGAACAGTAAAGGTATATTGCTGACCTTACCAGCTGAAGGAAAACTGCTTCTGGTTATCTTTCAAAACTAGAATTGACAAAAATGCATTAGGAAAATAAATAGCTGTGTAT
The DNA here is from genome assembly GCF_000298275.1 of Orycteropus afer afer. Taxonomy (NCBI): domain Eukaryota; kingdom Metazoa; phylum Chordata; class Mammalia; order Tubulidentata; family Orycteropodidae; genus Orycteropus; species Orycteropus afer. The sequence continues at coordinate 348,437 of NW_006922137.1, forward strand.
CAGGTTCCAGGAGATGTGTTCATTTGCTCAAGCAATGAAACCAATCTGTCTGGAACAGCAGCTGCAATTGTATTCACTATTTGATTAAATTTATGATAATCTACTGTTATTCTCCAAGTTCCATTTATTTTTTGCACAGGGCAAGTAGGTGAATTAAGTGAGAATTTGGTGGGGATCCCACCCCAGTATCCTTCAAGTCCTTGAGGGTTGCACTAATTCTCCAGTCCCTTCAGGAATCCAATATTACTTTTGATTTGCTATTTTCCTAGGTGGGGCAGTTCTAATGGCTTCCACTTGGTTTTCCTACCATTATTGCCCTTACTGCACATGTTAATAATCCAATCTTGATATTTTTTTCCAGTTACTGAGTATGTCTATTCCAAATATGCATTCTGGAACTGGAGAAATCACTACAGAATGGGTTGGAAGACCCACTGGACCCATTATGACATGGACTTGAGCCAAGACTCCATTAATAAACTGACCTCCTTTTGCCCCTATTCTGACTGATGGGCCCTAATAATGTTTTGGGTCTCTTGGAATTTGTGTCATTTCAGAAAGTGTCCAGTATTCCCTAAAAATTCATATTACTTCCTTTTCCTTAGCAAACAATCACTCCTGTAAAAGGTTGTAAATCCCTTTGGGGAAATCTAGAAGAAAAACTAGCAGTATAAATTTTGGGCATGTAGTAGAGGCATTCCTCAAGGGACCCAACCTCCCTTCATACAAGGGGCTGTGGGTCTGTGAACTGGATCAACTCTTAGAATTGACTGAGGGGCTGTGACTGTATATTATGTCAATTAAAGTTAGACTGCTGTTCACTTGGCCTAGAATTTTTCTGGTTGATCAATTAAATATTTAGTAGATTTCTTATCTACTAGGGATACCATGACTAAGTAACCAATGCCATAAATTCATACAAGTCAGACTATTCTGATTACTGCTTTGACTCTGTCCATTACAGTAACCACACTCACCTTGCCTTTGTCAGTTAAGTGCTGCCACTTGACCCCTACCATCATGAGATACAATTAGCTCCATCGTAGTTAAATGTTCAATTAAGGCAAGTTCCAGTGTCAAATCTGTTAAAATATCAATCACAGCAGTCTTCGAGAATGCTGGGGTTCCCCTCACAAATTTGTTTCTCACAATTGTGGTGAAAGATCTGTTCTGTGAGTACTGCCTGTGCAGGTCAATGGGCCCAACCTGATAAATTCACTCCAACATGTCAATTTTCTGCTAACAGGGAGGCTGGTGGTTCAAACTCCCCAGCCACTCCTTGGAAGGATGATCAGGCAATCTACTTCCATAGTGATATCACCTTAGGAACCCAAGGATTAGTCTCTATGAGTTGTATCTGACTCAAAGGCAGTAGTTGTTTGAGTTGGATACCTTCTTCTACAATATACCAAAGCAGGTTTGGTAATTCAAATTGATTTCATGTAAATCAAAAATCAAACTCACTACCATCAAGTCAATTTCAACTCACATTGACTCCTCTTGCATTTCTGAGCCAGTATCTCTGTGGAAGTAGATAACCCTATCTTCCTTCTGAGGAGTGGCTGGTGGATTTGAACCACCAGTCTTCTGGTTAGTAGTCAAATTCCTTAAGCACTACTCCACCAGAGCTCCCTGATTTCATATAGGCCACCACATAATCCATGCTTCAGTGAACCAATCAAGTAAACTATTAGATCATTTCCTAACCTTTTGATCTGAAACACTGAACAAAGTTTCTATGCTTAATGGATTATATCAGTAAACTGATCCAGCTTTATGTTCCTTGAACGATTATCCCACATTAATCTCTCACACATTCTTCAGGTTTCTGTTTGTACACTTTAGAAAACTAAACCAGTTCTTTTAGAGTGTAGTGTACTACTTCCTGGATAACACTTGAGTACTTCACCTTTTGGGGCTCTGGGACTTAAATCTAGTTATAGGTCTTGAGTTAAAAAGTGGGTGATGGAGGTGTGTTCTTAGAGCATTTAACAGTGTCTCCTAAACCCTCTGCTTTAGGCAATTCCCAAGACAATGCCCCAGGTGCCTTCTCAGCAGGCACAGCTGGGTTAATCTCATCAAATGGGGATTGAGGGGATAAAGGTTTTACTGATAATGGCATAGTAGACAAAGATGGAGCAATCTCTTCAAATGGTAAGGATGCTATAGGCAGGAGTGGTTCAACAGAATTTAGGAACCCAGTGTCCCATTTTCCTGTTAGTTTGCCCATATATAACCATCCCAAGTTTTAGGATCGCATTTCTTCCCAATCCATGCCCTCACTTTAACTTCAGACATCTTTCAAAGTTGGTAATACAATTAGAATTTTAATTCACCTATTCTTAAGATAAAACTCAGATTGTTTTTTGGCAATACCAACTCGTACTACGAGAAATAATATTTTCTTTCAGTGCACAGCTGGCAACTTTCAGGTCTTTTATGTGGTGCTTCAATTATGACTCTGAAATCCTGAGCTTTTCTCTTTCTTTCACCAATTTATCTAGCAAAATTAGGAACGATTAACCAGGTGGCTTGTTACTCCCATTCTGACAAAATTGTGGAAACATATCCAAGAGCTGTGGTAGCGTAGTGCCTAAGGCACTTGACTGCTAACCATAAGGCTGGTGGCTCATACCCCCCAGCCACTCCTTGGAAGGAAGGTTGGGCAATCTACTTCCATAGTGATGCTACCTCATAAACCCAAGGAGGGGTTACTGTGAGTTGGGCCCAACTCGATGGCACATAACAACAACAACATGCAATCACCTGAATGCTTGTTTACCACTAATATGTGATCTATTAGTGGTAGTGTTTTATTTCTTTCTATTGACACATCACTTTATGGATAATTAGTGCCCTCTTTACTACTGGAGGCAGGGTCATCAATGCCCTTCAAACTACCCAGATATCAGAACCAATTTAGAAAACTTATCTTTGCAACTTTGTTTCTCAAGAATCACTTTTCATACCAAATGTCTTAAGTCTGAAGCTGGGTTATCTAGAGGAGCAAAATTAGTGAAACTTGTATATGTAAAGAGACTTATGTCAAGGAAATGGCTCACATGGTTGTAGAGGCTGGCAAATCTCAAGTTCATGGGTCAGATGTAAGGCTGGAAGCTTCTCTTTACTCATCAGCAGGGGCTGATGAACCCATGATCAGCAGGTCATATAGCAGGTTGCTGGCTCACAAGATACAGAGGTTAATGAATACAAGATCAGCAGGTAATATGGCAGGCTGCTGGCTCACAGGCTAAAGAGGCTAATGAAACCCATGACTGATCGGCAATAGTGCAGGGCTCTGGCTCAAATCTCAATAAACAGAACTCAGATGATGAGAACCAGAGTCAAGCTCTAGAGTGAGCAAAAGCTAGAGAGTTTTGCTAGAAAATCTATGTATATACAATACAGGCCACACCCCCAAGGAGACTGCCTTTCAACTGACTGTCTGCTCATAGCAAATCTCATCATAGAGGTGATTAAATTATATTAGATCTCACCATGGGGGATTACTAATTACTACATCATTACATAACTACCAAACAATGTCATTACTGACAAATCAGAGAATCATGGCTCAACTAAATTGATACAAAATGTTAACCAGCACAGGATATAACTGCATTTAATTGAATTTTTAGCACATTTTCAAAAACTCTACTAAAATGCCTAGATAGAAAATATAATGCTAAGAATGCATTTCATGTTCCAGAACATAGAAAATGATAGCATACTTCCAAATTCATTCTATGAAGCAAGCATAACACTGATACTAAAACTACGCAAAGAGATCACTAAGAAGGAAAAGTACAGACAAATATCCCTCATGAATAAGGACATGAAAGTCTTCAAGGAAATCCTCACCAATAGTATCTAACACTGTATCAAAAGTAATATATCATGACCAAATGGAATTCGAACCACATATGTGAGGTTGGTTCAACATTAGAAAACAATCAAGGTAACCCACCACATAAATAAAACAAATGAAAATAACAACACAATCATATCTATCAATACAGAAAAGGCATTTCACAAAATCCAGCACCCATTCCTGATAAAAATTCTCAGCAAAATATTAATAGAAGGGAAATTCTTCAACATAATAAAGGGCATAAAAACAAACAAACAAACAAGAACAGCTAACATTATTCTCAATGGAGATAGACTCAAAGCATTCCACTTTATCATATTTTCCACTTTATCATTACACTTTATCATACATTCTACTTTATCATATATTCCACCATATCACTACTTCTATCCAACATTTATTGGAAGTTAGCCAGGGCAATAAGGCAAGGGAGAGAAATACATGACATCCAAATTGGGAAAGAAGTAGTAAAACTATCTCTATTTGCAGACAATATGATCCTATACATAGAAAGGGAGCTCTGGTAGCGTAGTGCCTAAGGCACTTGACTGCTAACCAGAAGGCTGGTGGTTCAAACCCACCAGCCACTCCTTGGAAGGAAGATGGGGCAATCTACTTCTGTAGTGATACTGCCTTGGAAACCCAAGGAGGGGTTGCTACGAGTCGGGTCCAACTTGACGGCACGTAACACCACCAACAACAACATACATAGAAAACCTGAGCGACTCAGCAAGAAAACAACTGGGATTAATTGAAAGTTTCACCATAGTGGTAGGATACAATATCAATATACAAAAATCAGTTGGATTCCTCTACATCAACAAAGAGATCTCTGAAAAAGAAAGAAGGAAAACAATACCAAGAGGCAAAATCCTTATGAATAAATCTTACCAGGAACACAAAAGACCTATACAAAGAAAACTACAAAACACTACTACAAGAAACTGTAAGAGACTTACATAAATGGAAGACTATACCATGTTCTTGGATAGGAAGACTGAAGGTTGTGAAAATGTCAATACAACCTAAATCTATACATTCAATGCACTCCCAATCCAAATTCCATCAACATTCTTTAAGGACATGGAAAAATCTATCACTAATTTTATATGGAAAGGAAAGAGCACAGACAAGCAAAGCACTACGAAGAAGATAAACAAAGTAGGAGGTCTCACACTCCTGGACTGCAAAACCTACAATGCAAAACCAAAAGTAGTAAAAACAGCCTTGTATTCATACAATGACAGGCACATGGACCGGTGGAACAGAATTGAGAGTCCAGAAATAGATTCATCCACCTATGGACAGCAGATCTTTGACAAAGGGCTGAAGCCCATTTACTAGAGAAGAGAAGTCTCTTCAACTAATTATGCTAGTGAAGCTAGATATCCATTTGAGAAAAGTGAAACAATGTCCATAACTCACACCATACAGAGAAATGAACTCAAGATGGATAAAAGACCTAAACATAAAACCCAAAACTATAAAATTAATCAAAGATAAAATAGAGATAAACTCATGGGCTCTAATTTATGTTATAAATAGACTATCAAGCATAACCTCAAATGCACAAACATCAGAAGAGAAAGTCGATGACCGGGACCTGCTAAAATTTAAATTCTTATGTACATCAAAAGACTTCTCCAAAACAGTAAGAAGAAAACCTACAGATTGGGGGGAAAAAAAAAGAGTTGGCAACACTATATCTGAAAGGGACTTACCTCGAAAATTTATAGAAAGAACTTCAATACCTCAATATCAAAAAACAAACAAACAATCCAATTCAAAAATAGGGAAAGGATATGAATAGACAATTCACCAAGAAAGATTTTCAGGAAGCCAGTAAACACATGAAGAAATGCTTGCAATCATTAGCCACTAGAAAGATTCAAGTCAAAAGAACAATGAGATATCATCTCACTTCAGCAATAATAACAAAGTTTAACAGGATAGAAAACAGCTAATGTCGGCTAAGGTGTGGAGAGATTGGAACTCTCACACACTGCTGGTGGGACTGTAAAATGGTACAACCATTGTGGAAAATGGTATGGCACTTTGTTAAAAAGTTGGGAATAGAAATACCATTTGATCAAGCAATCCCATTACTAGGAATATATTGTAAAGAGATGACACCCAGTACACAAATAGATACATGCATAGCCATGTTCATACATGTGTGGCCATGTTCAGCACTATTAACAATAGCAAAGAGATGGAAATAATTTAAGTGTCCATCAACAGATGAATGGATAACCAAATTATGACACATACACACAATAGAATACTATGTAACATTAAAAAGAATAATGAAGAATCAACAAATCACTTCATAATGTGCATGAACTTGGAGAATATTATGCTGAGTGAAATAAGCCAATTGCAGAAGGGCAAATATTGTATGAGTTCATTATTCTAATAAGTCAAGGAAGGAAAAGTTCACACAGCAAAGGAAATTTTCTTTCTTTCCTTTTTTTTTTTTTTTATTGTGATTTGGGTGAAAATTTACAGAGCAAATGTACTTACCATACAGCAGTTCACATACACTTTGTCTCATGACATTGACTACAATTTACCACAATGCTCCATCTCCCTTCCTACTTCCTCCCGATAGTTACCTCTTCCCTGTGTCCATCCCTCCATGCACTCTTGCCCCCTGAGCTGTCTCCCTGCGCATAAGCAGCCCTTCTTTCTCCCATGATTGTT
>NW_006922137.1:355651-356416 GCF_000298275.1 Orycteropus afer afer
CAAGCAGTGACTACAACCTTGCCCCTTGTCAGCTCCACTATACACCTGGGAATTCAGATCATACACATAAAGTTATAGGACTACTGTCTGCCAACCCTATACATGTTCTAGAGTACACTCCCCACTTCATAGACATACCTAATAGTTCACCTTGTCCACCCATCTATCCATCCATATACCCATGTTTGCCTTCACTGACAATGCCATACTATATGTGCAAAAGGGTTCATCTTTGTTGTCTGTACTTCCCACGTACATCTCTATGTTTTTCTCTTCCTCAATGTCAATAAATTGATCACTCACATTTGGTACATTGCCCTTCTCTTCACCAAATCAATACTTATCTCTATCTATCTAACAGTGTTACCTCCCCTCCCCTCCCCTCCCACTCCTGGTAACCAACAAAGAAAATGTCCTTCCATAGATAAACCTTTCCTTGATTTTTACAATAACAGACTAATGCAATATTTGTCCTATCATGATTAATTTACTTCACTCAACATAATTTCCTCCATTTCATCCATGTTATGCAGTGTTTTGCAGATTCTACATTATTCTTTAGGGTTGCATAGTATTCAATTGTGTGTATGTACCATAGTTTGGATATCCATTTCTCAGTTGATGGACACCTAAGTTGTTTCCATCTTTTGGCTATTGTAAATAGTGCTGTAATGAACATGGGTGTGCATATGTCTATTCTTGTCATGGCTCTCACTTCTTTAGGATATATACCTAGTAATGGAATAGCTGGGTCAAATGGTATTT
>NW_006922137.1:360721-373895 GCF_000298275.1 Orycteropus afer afer
GTTACTGGAAAGCAGAACCTCTTCTTAAGCCCCTGGAATCTTGGAGAGTGCTGTCTCTTTAAATATCCAAAATGGTCAGACCACTTGTAAACATTCAAAATGGCACTCTCTGGAGAGGCAAAAGACCACAGCTCAGCCCATCTTCCTCTTCACCACTGCTTCCCTTTTTATTTTCCAGCCACCAGAGCAGTCCTCTGTGCAGTCCCTGGCTAGAAGGACTGATTTTTTAGGTTAATTCCTAGGTCCTACCACCACTCGGGAATCTCCAAGCTGTCTGTGCTGTCAGGATCTCTCAGGATCGCTGCCAGACCGCAGCTCCATATGTCTCCTTTTCTGGTATTTTCATGAAAATTCTTTTGCTAGTTGGGGTTTAGTCCACTTCTATATCCTTCCCTTCAAGGCTCAGGGGTCCAGGATTACCTTCTGTGTCTGTGTTAATTGGTTCCCCTTTTCTTTGTTGAAGAGGTTCTGTGCAGACTTTCTGCCTATTCTACCATCTTGGATTCAATTCCCAGGAAATTTTCTTTGATGGTCACCAGGGATAGAAGGGGAAGGAGAAGGAGGGATAAAACAGATGGGTAATTAAGAGACAGGGTTGACATGGGTATAGGGATTAAAAAAGAAAAAAAATGAATACATTCCAACTCCTTTCCTTCAAACAGATTGCCCTTCCCTTGACTAATTGGAAAAGAGGAAGTGTGATAGTTAATATTTCAACTCACCTTATCATAGAATCATACAACTTCTCATGAGAATAACACTAAATGATTGTGGGAATTTAAGGAATATTTATCTTTCATCTAAAAAAAATAATTTTCATAAGCTTCTTATCGATTTGGGACAATTGTCTAAATTGTACCTACAGCAATATTTTCTGCCAATTATGGTAATTTTCCAGAGACCCACAACTATGTTGGTTCTTAATTTGCATTCTGTTCTACTTGGCATACAAGTACATGGCAACTTTGACCTTGGTGACTTTGATCACTTTTGATCAGTGACTTTGTCTTGGCAAAGTGACTCCACTAGTAAGGGCACATTTCTAATAAGACAAAGTTCAGGACTTCCACAATGGTTGAATCTGTCTTGTAGTCTTCGGTCATCTTGTAAGCTAAAGAGAACTCTTGGGAACAAGGAAGACAAAGTATATATGTGTGTATCATTCAACAATGTATTTTTTTTTTTTTTGACAAGAATTTATTGAGTGCTTATTATTTTCAAGAATGTAACACATGTTGTATTCACAATGATTTCCCTAGAATTTAATTTTTAAGGAAACTAGGGGTAGCGATATGGTTAGGGAGGTGATGAATAGCTTTGTGTAGGCTGACATTTTATGGGGCCAGCAGAAATTATCCTGTTGTCTGTCACAACTACTTCCTACTCATAAGGAACAGCATATCAATTAAGAGTAATATCCATTGTAGCATTGTCAAAAATGTTATCTATGTTCCATAAAGTCCAAATATGTCTGAAAGTTTAGTTAGGTCAATGCTATATCCAAGCAATGTTTGGACTTCCTTTAAACATAAACTTTTGGTGGCATTATAATTATTTTTAAATATTCCCTGTGCAGAAAATTCCCCAGCATATGAATTTAGTAGCTAGTTAACATATTTTAATATACAAAATCTTCCTTCATGAAAATTTTGGTGGCAATATTTCTATAATTTATTTGGCATGCTTCTTGACCGAATAGTCTATTGAAAAAAATATTTGCCCTTTCTGGGTGTTCCTAATGTATAGAAGCTATCTTACTGTACTCCAGTAAAATAATATTACTAGTGACTCTGAACCTCCCAAAGAAAAGGTCTATGATCTTCTCTCTTGCCATTAGTTTTGTTTTATAAAATTTGTTTTTCTTTTGCTTCTCTTTACAGCCATCCTGCTTTCAATGTGTAGCTTGTAATACATTGCCGTTTTTTGGTGAAGTAGTAAAAGTGTGAGTTTTGACATTGAGTAGCATAACCATTAAGAAGATAAACTTGAACAATTTTTTCAGGTTCTGTTAATTTTCCTAATTTCTTTCAGGTTTTTCTTTGCCTTACCTCTTTCACATCAGCTAATATATTCGTCTGCTAGATGGGGAAAATTATAAAACATAAAATGAGATGGTAAATATGAAGCACATTGAATATGTCTGTGAAATGGTAGATAGTAGCTAATATTGATATTTGCATCAGTAATGAGGTGAAGAGTACAAACTTATGTAGTGAATACTTAGCAACTATTAGTTTCTTCCCGTTTCTCCAAAGAAAGTCTAAAAATGATTTACCTGAGAAGTATCCTCATCTGTGTATATAATTTAAAGCATGTAGACTTTGTGATTCTCTTTTCTGTTCTGCTATGAGACCATCCTCACTTTCATCTGGGTTCAAAGTTATGCACGTACAGTTTAGATGGCTGGAAGTTTCCCTGTAAGATAATGGTGCTACTGTATTTTATACCTAGGGAAACCAAAGAGTATAATTATCTGGCTTACTTTCTACTGCAGGTCAAGATTTAGTTAATTGACTCCAGTGCATTTGGCCCAGGGCATCTCCTCTGAGACAGATACCATGGTCGCTTGCATTAGCTGATAGGAGCTGTGGTTCTATAGAGAAAGAAGAGGGATTAGGCTCTCCCAGTCATAGAATTCCCAGTGACCATGAAACAGCCACTGGCTGGTAATAACTTCCTCTCCCCTCTGACTTGGAATGGATTGCAGGCACTGACCTTGAGGGGAAAGGCTTCATCTCCCAACATCAGCCAATCTCATCTCATTGCAAGGGAAAGGCCCCTGGAGACATGCTCCTATCCATCATGTGGACAGCTTTGGCCAAAGTGCCCACTACATCACTGGCTTTAATAAAAAGTTGCTGGAGGCTGCAGTGCTAGTGACAGATGTAAACCGCAGCATGGTCGGAGACTCCGAATTCTCCCAAGGTGGAAGTACACTTGAGAAGGAAGAGAAAGAAAAGGAAGGAGGAAGCAAAAAGAGGAGTGAAAAATGATAAGGTGACCATTTCAGAATATCCATTAAAAGTGAATTTAATAAACTGAAACAGACTCTAAAGGGAAGCCTGAAAAGACAAAACTTGAGAAATGACCAAAGAGAACTAAAAATACAATAAAGGAAGTAAATCAAGATATCATGAAACTTTTCTATTAAATCAAAGAAAGCCAGAATTAAGGGAGCAATTAGTTACCCTAGAAATTTGAAAGAAATAACTCCAGAAGGAAAAAAAAAGAGTAGTAATTGTATGCCAATTATTATCTCACAGCTTGGTCAATATAATAATGTAAATGGTTCATAATACATATATAGACCTTTGGGGTTATGCACATTGTGAGTTTTCGATTAAATATTGTTATGTGAATAATGACTCACTGATTAGTCAAGTGTCCATAAAAATTAAAATCATTAGTATTTAAAGACTTAGTCAAGTCTCAAGGGGTCAGTTTTTAATGTTTTGCAACTCAATATTTTTCATATATTTTTTCTACTTCATTTAATGTCACTAGTCATTAATGTCATTAAGTAACTCAGTAGTTTCTCATGAAATACATAAACTTGAAAATTAAGAATTCCTCTTAATACCCACTCTCACACATGTACATCTGTACACACATTCAGATACCTATGATATATCATAACTAAACACAAATGTGCACTGGATGTTACTGTAGAAAGATCACAGTGTGATCCAGAAGTGCACAGAGCTAAAAGTCCTTTCTATCCTAGCACAGCCTATGATGAGAGTGACTCAGCATGGGAGTTAGAGAAGACATGCAGACCTCAGGCACTAGGCCCATGGAGATCCTACTTAGCGTGTCTCACCAACTGATGGTGGAGGGTATCCCTGCATACTTCACTGCCTTGCACAAAAATCTCCATGGTTACTAGGTCAGGGATAGTTATCTTTGCTTCTTACATAAATATTAAGTGTGTACCATATACTAGACAACAGAGATACAAATACGGGGTGTTGTGCATTTGGTTAAGGGTTCAACTCTGAACCAAAAGATTGGTGTTTCTAATCCACCCTTAGAAAAAATAGCTGACTTGGTAGAAAGGTCTGATGATCTGTTTACAAAATGGCACAACTTAGAGAATCTTATGGAGCAACTGTACTCAGCACACAAGGGATCATCACCATGAGTCAGAAGTGACTTGATAGCAACTGTCTTTATTTTGTTTTGTTTTCACTACTGTATCAACAGAAGTAGTACAATGCTTGGTCTATTGTAGCTGCCTTATAAATATGCATTAAATAAATAAATAAAGCAATCCTTGTCTTGAAAGAAAGAATCTCTACTGTTGCAGTGGTTAAAGCATTCAGATGCTAACCAAAAATTTGGTGGTTCAAACCTACCAGCTGCTCCATGGGAGAATGATGAGACAATATGCTTCGGTAAAGATTTACAGGCTTGTGAACCCTAAGGGGCAGTTCTACTCTGTCCGATAGGATCACTATGAGTCAAAATCAACTCAATGGCAGTGGGATTTGGTTTTTGGTTTTTGTTTTGAAATAGTTATAAAATGATGTGGCATCTGATAATCATAGTGAGATTGAAGACTGCAACAATGATGTGGAAAAAAAAAAAAAATTGTTCCTTTATTTTCTCTAACTTACCTACATTTCCTGCCAAACTCCAACTGCCACATAGACCAATAAACAGGACAAACTTGTCAATTATCTCAGACATTACTTAATCTCTTTCAGATAATGGAAAGTCCATGACAGTATAGACTTGTCTGTTTCCTAGTGCCTAGAATGTTGCCTAGGAGCTCTGGTGGTGTAGTGCCTAAGGCATTTGACTGCTAATCAGAAGGCTGGCAGTTCAAACCCACCAGCCACTCATCAGAAGGGAGATTGGCCAATTTACTTCTGTAGTGATACCACCTCAGAAACCCAAGGAGGGGTTGCTATGAGATGGATATAACTCATAGAAAATACTTGATATATATTTCCTGAATGAATGAATGAATGGACAAATGAATGAATCAATATATGAATGAAAAAAATCAATCATTATTTAATTATACACAGTCTTTCACATCTTTTTCTTCTTCTCTCCTGATCCTTCCATAGGTGTGTGGGATAGGGGTTCAAGCTTGTGCCATAAATTATGAAATTATGTGACTGATTCTGAGGTCTGTTCTCTCAGGACCTCCTGTTCTTATTTAGTTATCTTGACCCAATCACATCTCTGTCTTTAGTGGCAGCCCAATCAGAGTGATTGCCAGATTTAACCTTCAATTATATCCTAGCCCTGCACACTTACACTACATTTATTGTGAATTCTATGTTGATTCTTGCCATCCTGGTGACATCATAAGTTCACCATGTCCCAACTCAGCATCCTTTCATATTGCTCGCAACATGTGCAGGAAGTTATTAATCCTACGTACAACATACAGTCTGAGGAAGCCTCAGGATATTGTCTTCTTCTCTCAGCTTAACCATGCCTGAAGTTAGATTTTATTTGTTGAGACTATCCTCTATTGGCAAGGCCCTAGAACCATGTTCTCCACCTTGAATTTCAAATGTAGAGTGGGAAACCAACCCTTCCTCCTTTCAGTTTTTCTCACAGATGCTGACAACTGGCCAAAAAACATTCTTCCATAATTCTATGAAAGTCAATATATCATGAATTTGACAAATATATCAAATGAAAAAATATGATTTTAACAGCAATTACAAAATAGTTTAAAATCTGCACAAAAATTTTGAATGCCACTTATTCTTTTGCAAGTGTTAAGTATCTTCACATTCTATGACAAATTCTTAAAATTTTAAAATTTCTATTTGATCAGAATATTTGGCTCAAATGAAATTTAATGTTAATACTTAAAGAATTATTTAAAATGTTAAATTAAATTAAAAATATTAAATTAAATAGATTAATTTAAAATGGTGGATAATTATGTTTTTATTAGTAAAAATGACAGTGAAGTAATTTAAAATAATTTAAATGTACATAAATGAAGATAGCATGACAGGAGATGATAACAGAAGAAAGATAGCAATACAAATTATAAAGCTGGAGTGTAGAGGTTGGGTTGGTAACCTGGAAATGGACTGAAAAAAAGGTATTAAGTGAATATCTACTTATTGAATGGTAAGAGTTCCCTATTTTCTTTTTTCACTTAGTCTCAGAACAGTGGTAACCAGCATTATTACCCTTCAACCCCAAGAATTTGGATTTCTTCTTTGGAGGAAAAAAAAAAAAAAGGTACTTCTTCCATTTGTGATTCCTCAATAAAATGTACAAGACTCTGCCCAAAAGCCTTTAAGTTACAGTGCACTACTAAGCAAATAATACCCTCAACCTCTAGACCAGGCTTCCAATAAATTTTTATTATCTCAGTTTTATGTATAAATATTTATTTAAAGGTTACCAGATATTTGAAAAAAAGTCTCTAACATGAAAGAATTAAATAAAATATTTTTAAAAGTAGAAAGTAAAACAATTAAGAAAAAGAACAAGAGAAAAGTTCAAAATTTAGTTAATGTCATCTATCCGCAAGATCCAACCGGATGGCACATGACAACAGCAACAACCCCCAAGTACATAACAAACATGTATGCACAGAAGAAAAGAACGTTTTTGCAAACATACAAGGAGTCAAAATACAGCTCTTTTAGATGAAAAGGGTACTAAGGAGTGTCCTCTCCCAAAATTAATGATTAAATGAGGAAAGAGACAGAAGAACGCTCGACGGAAAAGATAAAGGAGCAGGAAGAAGGGAATTTTGATCTCAGATTGTAGCTCCCAGTGGAACAAATCGTTCCAGGAGAGATGTCGCCAAGGAAAAATTATGATTTAAAATTTAACTGATCGTTTTACTGACAGAGTATTTATTTTATGTTAAAATTAGTGTGTAAGAAATAACAAATACAAACATTAAATAAAGTTTATAGTGTGTATATAGCCCTTTGAAGTCTCTGGAGAGGAACAGAAACTGTAGGACAATCAATCCTTGAAAGATGTAAACTGTATGAGGTAAGATCTACTGCATATAATTTTCAGCTCAGGGCATTCCACAGTCTATATACTACAGGAAGGCTTAAGGAGACAGAGGTTAAATTTCGTAAGTGAAAGTAGCTCTGGAAAGTGAGAGGAAGATAAAAAAATGGAGTAACAGAAAAGGGAGCACAAAATACTTAGATGATTCTTTATCCATACTTGTAAAGAAATTGCAAAACCAATTCCTGGATATCTAAAAGATAAAAACTGAAATTTCATCTGTTGCCTATTACAGAAAACAAAAGTGTTTAGAGTTTGAGTCTTTCCAAGTTAACTCTCAGATAGAACAAATGACATTTTTTGAAATAAAGATTGTAGAATCTAGAGTTTCTGGAACTTATCATCCAAAACATCCAGTATTTAACATAAATTTACTGGAAAAGGAAAACACATTAAAATGTAAAACAGAATGAGCAAAGAAGCAGGTGATAGATAGAATTGAACTCCATGAAAGTCCAGATAAAGACTTTATAGTAAATATAATAAATATGCTCGAGTACTTAAAATAAAATTAGGTCTTAATAAGAAAATAGATGAACACAAAAACTATAAGAGTAACTAACCAAAAACTATAAAGCTAAAAATTATAGCTGAAATAAAAAATTCAGTTGGATTGCTTAACTGCAGATTGAGATAGTAATAGAACTATTAGAATAATTAAAGCTAAATCAAAAGAAATTTTGCAAACCAGAGACTATAGGGAAAATTATTTTTAAATTGTAGAGTTTATTAGTGGTAACCAGAAACAGAATGGAGAGGCACAGGAAGAAATATTGCTTAGGTGATACAGAATTTCTGTTAAAGGTGATGGAAAAATTTGGAAAAAAGATTATAGTGATGGGTACACAAAATGAACATAATGTTATTGAATTGTACATGTAAAAAAAAGTTAAAATGCTAAATATTTATGTATATAGTCATCCTTCAGTATCTGTTGGGAATTGGTTCCAAGACCTCCTGTGGGCACAAAAATCCATGCATGTACAAATCCCTTATATAAAATGGCATAGTATTTGCCTATAACCTACACACATATTTCCTCATACTTTAAATCATCTCTAGATTATTTACATTACCTACTACAATATAAACGGTATGTAAATACCACTTTATGCTCCCTCTTAGCCTTTGAGGGATTGCTTTGACCACTTAATGCTTTTTTTTTTTTTAAACTTAATTGCTTTTTAGGAGGCATTTGTTTTCACAGAAGAAAAGAGTGCACACAAAACAATTAGCAAATGAATGAGACATAAAGCGAACAATGCTTAAACAAGTGTTTGAGAAATCAAGGAGCTGAGAATGGTAAGAGGTCAGCAAAGCCTGCCTACACATCACTTCCTTTGTGTGGATTCAGGTAGTGCTTGGAATATGGCAAATTCAAGTTTTACTTTCTGTTTTTTTTTCTTTCTTTTGAATATTTTCAATCCATGTTTGGTTAAATCTACAGATGCAGAACTCACGGACATGGAGGAATACATGCAGAATGCACATATACATACATATAGTTAGATAGATACACACATATAAATATTAATTATATATATATATAAGCATATGTAAATTTTATATAAATGAAAAAAAAATAACAGTAATGGATATATGTTTTGCCACTCTTAATATAGCACTGGAAATTTCTGGCTCATGTAGTATGGAACGAAACAGAAATAAAGGACATGCATGTTGGAAAGGAAGAAATAAAATGACTCCTCCTTTCAGATTACATGATTATCTATCATGATATAGCATGAAAAGCCAAGGAACTCTACTAAAATAAAATTCCTAGAACTAAAACATGAGTTTATTAAGGTCATAGGACACATGAAAAACATACAAAAATCATTTATATTCCATTTTATTTGAAAAGAACAATTTGGAAATTAAAAAAATGGAAAAAGATACATAATGTGAATGGGAAATACAAGGAAGATGAAGTAGCTATATAAAAATAAGACAAAATACATTTCATACCAACACATATTAACAGACATACAGAGTGATACAATAATAAAGTTAATTCATTAGGAAGCAATAATAATTATACATATTTATACTAGATAATAGAGCATCAAAATGCATAAAGCAAAACTGATAAAAATAATGGGGGAATAGAAAAATGCACTATCATAGTTGGAGATACAAACACATTTTTCTTGGTAAAGAATTGAAAGAGTAAAGAAAATATCAGGAGAATAATGGAAACAAAAACTCCAGAATACGCATATTACTCAAGTGCACAAAGAAGTTTCCAAGGTAAACCATTAATGGCCTACAAAGTAAATCACAATAACAACAACAACAATAAAAATAAACTGTAAAATTTGTATATACCGAATATTTTCTGAGCTCCTCATTAGAAGCTAGTAACAATATAAAATTTAAATACATAAAACCCCCAAATTCTTACTCCTTAATATTTTGAAATTACCTACATGTTAAAGAACAGTAACAAGGAAATTTTAAAAATATTTCAAACTAAATTTAAACCACAAACTATAAAAATATATATATGGTTGGTAAAGTAGCATTAAGAAATAATTAAAGCTTTAAAGGCTCAAAATTAAAAATAGAGAAGGTTCTAAAATCAATTACCTAATTTCAACCATCTGTAGATAGAAAAGTGAATTAAAACTAAATTTGTAGAACAGATAAATTTATTTGTAGGGAGGATATTATAAAGATAATAATAAAGTAGAAATTAATAAAGTAGAAATTAGATAGCAATAGAGAATATTAATAAAACTAAATCTAAAGGCATATTCTTCAAAAAGATCACAAAGAATAAAGAAATAGAGAAAATTCAAAGTACTCATTTCAAGACTTTAAAAAGAAATATCACCACTGAGCCCTTTGAAATAAAACTTTAATAATAAAATATTATAAGTAATTTTTACCAGTAAATATGGCAACATAACTGACATGAAAAAATTACTTGAATGATACAACTTTCCAAACTGTCTCAGGAGAAAACAGAAAATCCTACATTTATCAGGTAAACTGAATTTGTTATCAAGTGACTTTCTACAAAATAAGCTACTACATATGGCTTTAACGTTGAAGTCTATGAAAAAACATACACAAATATATTGCACAAGCCATTTCAGAGAAGAGGTGGAAGAGTACTTTACCAACTTGTTTGATGAGACCAAGTTAATCCTGATAACAAAAAGGAAAATTACTATTTGTTTTCAATACCTCATGAACACAAATGCAAAAATCATTATCATAACATTAATAAACTGAACTGCAATATATATTCAAAATATCATGAAAGAATGACGTTTATCCCAAAAATGCAAGATTTTTGTAACAATTAAGATTTGATCAATGTGATTTACCTTAAAAAAAAAAAAAAAAAAAAAACTCAACAGATCCAGAAGGAGCATCTGGCAAAATTCAGCAACATATATATTTTAAAAAGAGAAAGAAATCAAGCAAACAAATGAAAAAGACTCTCAGCAAAGTATAGAAGATTTTCTTCGTTTGATAAAGAGCATAAAAAAACTACATCTAATATCATTGCTAATCGTGAAATATTGAACACTTTCACCATAAGATCAATAACAGAGTAGAATATACACTCATCTTCTCATACCACTTCTACCCAACACTGTACTGCTGATCTTAGCCATATAGCAGGAAAGAAAATAATACAAAATACACACATTGGAAAAGAAGAATTAAAAATCTCTCTTGTTTTTGTTCTTAGGTGTCCTTGCGTTGGCTTCAATTCAAAGCAACTCTGGGTACAATAGAATGAAACACTGCCCAATGCTGCACCATCCTGACCATATTTCTATGTTTGAGCCCATCGTTGCAGCCACTGTGTCAATCCATCTTATTGAGGGTCTTCCCCCTTTTCACTGACCCTCTACTTTACCAAGCATGGTATCTTTCTCCAGGGAATTTCCCCTTCTGACAACCTGACCAAATAGGTGAGACAAAGTCTGGCCATTCTTGGAACCATCTGGCTGTACTGCTTCCAGGGCAGATCTGTTCATTCTTCTGTCAGTTCACGGTTTCTTCAGAATTCTTTGCCAACACAATTTAAAGGGATCAATTCTTCTTTGTCTTCTTTTTCATTGTTGAGCTTTCACATGCGTATGAGGTGATTGAAAATACTATGGTTTGGGTTACCCACACCTTAGTATTCAAAATGATATCTTTGCTTCTTAACACTTTAAAGAGGTCTTTTGCAGCAGATTTGTCCAGTGATATATGACATCTGATTTCTTCACTGATGTTTCCATGGGTGCTGATCGGGGATCCAAGTAAAATGAAATCCCTAACAACTTCCATCTTTTCTCTATTTTATCGCAATGTTGTTTATTGGTCTAACAATAATAAACAAGGTTGTGCCATCTGCATATCTCAGGTTAATAAATTTTCCTCCAAACCTGATGTCACATTCTTCTTCATATAGTCCAGCTTCTTGGATTATTTTCTCAGCACAAAGACTGAATTAGTATGGTGAAAACATACAAGCCTGATGCATGCACTTCCAGATTTTGAACTATGCAGTATCCCATTGTTTTGTTCAAACGACAGCCTGAGCATAATTAAGTGTTTTAGAATTCCCATTCTTTGAAGTGTTATCCATAATTATGCTTATGCTCCACACAGTCAAATGCTTTTGCATAGTCAATGAAACATAGGTAAGCATTTTTTCTTATATTCCTTGCTCTCTGCCAAGATCTATCTGACATTAGCAATGTTGTTGTTGTTAGGTGCAGTGTAGTAGTCTCTGACTCATAGCAACCCCATGCACAACAGAATGAAACACTGCCCTGTCCCACACCAGCTCCATGGTCCTTTCTATACTTGAGCCCAATGCCACAGCCACTGTGTCTATCCATCTTGCTGAGGGCCTTCCCCTCTTTTGTCCCCCCTCCACCTTACCCAGCCTGATATCCTTTTCCAGGGAGTGGTTTCTTCTGACAACATGACCAAAGTAGGTGAGATGAAATCTGGCCAGTCTCACTTCCAAGGAGCAGTCTGGCTGCACTTCTTCCAGGACAGATCTGTTAGTTCTTTCAGCAGTCCATCGTACTTTCAGCATTCTTCACCAGCACCACAACTCAAAAGCTTCGACTCTTCTTCGGTCTTCCTGATTCAATATCCAGTTCTCACATGCATATGAAGTGATTGAAAATACCATGGCTTGTGTCAGGCACACCTTAGTCCTCAAGGAGACATCTTTGCTCTTCAGCACTTGAAAGAGCTCTTTTGCAGCTGATTTTGCCCAGTGCTGTATGTCGTCTGATGTCTTGACTGCTGCTTCCACTGGTGTTAATTGTAGAACCAAGTAACATGAAGTCTTTGACAACTTCAGTATTTTCTCCTTTTATCATGATGCTGCTTATTGGTCCAGTTGTGAGGATTTTTGTTTTCTTACACTGAGGTGTAATCCATACTGCAGACTGTAGTCTTCAGTGTTCATCAGTAAGTGCTTCAAGTCATCCTCACTTTCAGCAAGCAAAGTTGCATTGTCAGCATATCAAAGATTGTTAATGAGTCTTCCTCCAATATTGATGCCACGTTCTTCTTTATACAGTCCAGCTTCTGGGATTATTTGCTCAGCATATAGAATAAGTATGGTGAAAAGATACAACCCTCACACACTCCCTTCTTGATTTTAAACCACGTAGTATTCCATTTTTCTGTTGGAACAACAACTTCCTGGTCTATGTTCAGGTTCCTCATGAGTACAATTAAGTGTTCTGGAATTCTCACTATTTTCAATGTTATCTATAACTTGTTATAGATAGAATGCTTTTGCATAGTCAATAAAACACAAGTAAACATCTTTCTGGTATTCTTTGCTTTCAACCAATATCCATCTGACAGCAGTAATGATATCCCTCATTCCTCATCCTCTTCTGAATCCAGCTTGCATTTCTGGAAGTTCTCTGTCAATACACTGCTGCTACCATTTTTTAATTATCTTAAGTAAGATTTTACTTGCATGTGATATTAATGATATTGTTTGACAATTTCCACATTCTGTGGGATCACCTTCTTTGGAATGGGTACAAATATGGATCTCTTCTAGTCAGTTGGCCAGGTAGCTGTATTCCAAATATCCTGGCATAACCAAGTGAGTGCCTTCCGTGCAGCCTCCATTTGTTGAACCGTCTCAATGAGTATTCTGTCAATTCCTGAA
>NW_006922137.1:374273-387703 GCF_000298275.1 Orycteropus afer afer
ATTGTGCTTTAGGTGCAAGTTTACAGAACAGAGTTTGTTTTACATTCTACATTTCGTGTACATTTGGTTTCACTTCCCAATTACCATCCCCAACCCTAACACATTCTCCTCACTTCCCTTCCCAGCAACCACCCCTCCTAGTGCCCCTCATACCTATGCAGTCCTGTGTGTCCTGCATTTCTTCTGGGTGAATATTGCCCCTTTTGTGCCTTGTGGTTGATTGCTCCAAAGGATATATCTCCATAGAGTATATAGTTGCATCACCCTGGGTTGAGTGATCTGTGTGTACATCTCATTTACTATTGGGCTGAGAACCAGCCCCTGGGAGTGAGTTTTATTCCAGGCCTGAAGTGTATCCCAAGGCCATAGTATTGGGGGTCTGACCAGACTCCATCCAACCAGTAATTTTGCTCATTATTGTGTTTTTTTGGATTTTGCTCCACATTTTTCTTCCCACTCTATCCAGGATCTCCATTTTGGATCCTTTCCCAAGTGGTTGGCATTGGTAGCCATCTAGTTCTTATGGTCTCAGGGTCTATCATGTTCTAGGGCTGATTGATTCCAAATGCCTTTGTTTTTTTGCAGTCTTCTTTGCTTCCAATGAGAGTACACCATTAGCTGCATCTTAGATGGCTGCTTGAAAGATTTTAAGACCCCAGTCGCTACTCATCAATGTAGATTGTGGAACAAGATTTTTATGTACTTTGTTGTATCAATTGAGTTTAGTATCCCCCAATACTAGGGTCCTGAGTCAGTACATCCATTGGATCTCTCTCCCACAGTGTCTGGCTATCTGTGAGGGGTTGCTCTATGTCTGTCTTCTGTTGTTTCAGTAAGGATTGAGGGTATTTTCTATCATCACTGTTATCTGTGCAAGGTTAGCCTCAGTGGAATCTATCCTTGGTCTAGAGCATAATCCTGTTCACTGTTCCCTATCTGATCTTCTCAGATGTTTATGTGTTTATCTGTAGCTTGAAATTTGGTGTAATGATAAGGCAGTATTGTGGACATACTGGTATAAGCTTCTGTCATCTATATCTTATGTGCACCATTTGGTGTCCTCCCTTTCCCTAATATTATCATGGTGGTCACTGACTCTTTCCATACCATCCTTAACCTTACCCACCTCAGCATGTGTTCCCCAACTAGCCCAAAATTATCCCCTCCCCTTCCCCTCCCACCCCTTCCCTTAAAGAAGTGAGTTCTCTTCTTTAAGTAAACCCTTATTTGTCTTTTTACAGTAATGGGCTTATATAGTATTTGTCCTTCTGCGATTGACTTATTTCACTCAGCATAATGTCCTCCAGGCTCATCCACATTGTGAGATGGTTCACATATCCTTCATTGTTTTTAATGTAGCATGGTATTCCATTGTGTGAATGTACCATAATTTGGTTATCCATTCATCTGTTGTTGAGCATTTAGGTTGTTTCCATCTCTTTGCTACAGTGAATTGTGCTGTGATGAACATAGCTGTTTGTGTCCTGCCTCTCACTTCTTTAGGATATATTACTAGCAATGGAATTGCTGGGTCAAATGGTATTTCTATTTTCAGTTTTTTAAGGAAATGCCATATTGTTTTCCACAATGCTTGTACCATTTCACAATCCCACCAGCAGTGAATAAGAGTTCCGATTTCTCTGTAACCTCGCCAGCATGTGTTATTTTCTGTCCTGTTGAACTATGCTGTTATTGCTGGGGTGAGATGATATCTCATTATTTTGATTTGCATCTCTCTAATGACTAAAGATCGCAAACAATTGCTCATGTGTTTGTTGGCTGCCAGCATATCGTCTTTAGGTAAGTGTCTGTTCATGTCTCTATCTCATTTTTCAATTGGATTGTTTGTCTTTTTGGTGTTGAGGTGTTGAAGGTAAGTGTGTTTGGATGTGTTTGGAGATAAGTCATATGTCAGAAATGTCATAGGCAAATAATTTCTCCCAATCTGTAGGTTTGCTTTTGACCCTTTTGACAAAGTGTTTCAATGTGCATAAGAATTTAATTTTTGAAAGGTGTCAGTCATCTAGTGTCTTTTCTACCTCCGGTGCATTCTGGTTTATGTTTCATAGTCTATTTATGCCATAATTTACGACTCCCAGATTTGCCCCTGTTTTATCTTTGATGAATTTTATAGTTTTGGGTTTTACATTTAAGTCTTTGATCCAACTTGAGCTTGTTTTTGGTTATGGGGTTAGGTATGGGTCTTGTTTCATTTTTCTGCAGGTGGATATCCAGTTTTACCAGCACTATTTGTTAAAGAGGTTATCTTGTCCCCATCTAATAGGTTTTGGGCCTTTGTCAAAGATCAGCTGTCCATAGATGAATGGTTCTATTTCTGGACTTTCCATTCTGTTCCATTGGTCTATCTCTCTATCATTGTACCAGTACCACACTGTTATGACTACTGTGGCTGTATAGTGGGTTTTAATATCTAGGGGTGTGAGACCTCCCACTTTGTTCTTCTTTTTTCAGTAGTGCTCTGCTGATCCGAGGCCACTTTCCTTTCCATATGAAGTTAGTAATTGGTTTTACCATGTCCTTAAAAAAATTTTTTGGTATCTGGATTGGGATTGCTTTAAATGTGTAGATTGCTTTAGGTAGTATTGACATTTTCACAATATTCAGTCTACCTATCCATGAACAAGGCAGGATTTTCCATTTATGTAGATCCCTTGTTGTCTCCTGTAGTAGTGTTTTATAGTTTTCTTTGTATAGGTCTTTTCTGACTCTGGTAAGATTTATTCCTAGATATTTTATCTTTTCATTATTATTGTTATTGTAAATGGTATTGTTTCCCTTATTTCTTTTTCAGAGGTCTCTTTGTTGGTGTAGAGAAATCCAACTGATTTTTGTATGTTGACTTTGTATCCTGCCACTTTGCTGAAGCTCTCTACTTCAGTAGATTTTTGCTGAATTTCTTGGGTTTTCTATGTAGAGGATCATATCATCCACAAATAGAGATAGCTTTACTTCCTCTTTGCCAATTTGTATGCTTTTATCTCTCTTTCTTGCCTTATTGCCCAGGCCAAGACTTCCAATACATTGTTAAATAAGAGTGGTGATAGTGGGGATCCCTGCCTGGTAAGGGGAATGCTTTGAGTCTTTCTCCATTAATAATTATGTTGGCCATTGGCTTTTCATGTATACCCTTTATTATGTTGAGGAATTTCCCTTCTATCCCTACTTTGCTGAGAATTCTGAACAGGAAAGGTTGTTGTATTTTATCAAATGCCTTTTCTGCATCGATTGATATAATCATATGGTTCTTTTGTTTTGTGTATGTGGTGGATTACTTTGATTGTTTTTCTCATGTTGAACCATCCTTGCATACCAGGTATGAGTCACATTTGGTCAGGATGTATTATTTTTTTATATGTTGTTGGATTCTGTTGGCTAGGAGTTTGTTGAAGATTTTTGCATCTATGTTCATAGGGATATTAGTTTGTAGTTTTCCTTTTTAGTGGTGTCTTTCTCTGGTTTTAGTATTAGTGTTATGCTTTCTTCATAGAATGAGTTTGGGAGTATTCCATCTTTTTCTATGTTCTGAAATAGCTTGAATAGTATAGGTGTCAAATCTTTCCTGAATATTTGGTAAAATTCTCCCATGAAGCCATCAGGGCCAGGACTTTTTCTTGTGGGAAGCTTTTTTTTTAAAGACCTGTTCAATTTTTCCTTTGTCATGGGTCTGTTCAAGTATTCTATCTCTGAGTGGGATAGTTTAGGTAGATCTTGTGATTCCAGAAACATGTCCATCTCTTCTAGTTTCTCAAATATTTTGGACTACAGTTTTACATAATATTCTGTCAGTATATTTTTTATTTCAGTTGGTTCTTTTGTGATGCCAACCTTTTCATTTACTATTCTTGTCATTTGCATCTTCTTTCTTTTCTTTTGTTAGATTTGCCAATGGCTTGTCAATTTTGTTAATCTTTTCAAAGAACTAGCTCTATGTTTTGTTGATTTTCTCTATTGTTCTTTTTGTTTTCTGTTTCATTTATTTCTGCTCTTATCTTTATTATTTCCTTATTTCTAGATACTGTAGGATTATTTTGTTGTTCTTTTTCTAATTGTTGGTGTTGTTGAGTTAGAGTGTTGATTTTGTTTCTTTCTGCTTTTTCAATGTATGCATTTATTGCTATAAACTGACCTCTCAGCACCGCTTTTGCTGTGTGTCATAGGTTTTGGTATGATGTATCTTCATTCTTGTTTGTGTCTAGAAATTTTTTAATTGCATTTTTTATTTCTTCTATTGCCCAGTAGTTTTTGAGCAGCATATTGTTCAACTTTCACATTTGAAGTCTTTTCCTTGATCTTCCTATTGTTACATTTCTAATTTTACAACATTGTGGTCCAAGAAGATGTTTTGTACTATTTCAGTGTTTTTGAATTTATTGAGACTTGTTTTATGTCTTAACATATGATCTATTCTGGAGAAGGATCCATGTGCACTGGAGAAGAATGTGAATTGTGCTTTTGTTGGGTAGATTCCTCTGTACATGTCTATGAGGTCGAGTTGGTTGATTCTATTGTTGAGTTCTGTATCTTTGTTGAGTTTTTTCCAAGTTGATCTGTCCCTCCTTAAGAGTGGTGTGTTAAAGTCTCCTACTACTATTGTAGAGTTGTCTATTTTCCCTTTCAATTCAATTAATATTTGCTTCACATATTTTGGAGCACTTTCATTGGGTGCATAGATATTTATTGTCGTAGTGTCTTCTTGGTCAATTAACTCTTTCAGAATCATATAGTGACTTTCTTTGTCTCTTATGTTGTTTTTCACCTTAAAGTCTTTTTTACCAGAAATTAATATTGCCACTCCTGCTCTTTTTGGTTACAGTTGGCTTGGTATATTTTTCTCTACCCCTTAACTCTTAATTTGTTTTTATCTTTGTGTCTAAGGTGGGTCTGTTCTAGGCAACATATCGATGGGTCTTCTTTTCTTATCCAGTCTGCCACTCTGTATCTCTTGATTGGTGCATTTACTCCATTCACACTGAGTGTAATCCATGAGAGGTATGAATTGATTACAGTCTTTCTATTTTTTTTTTTTTTTTGGTCATGTTGTTGAAGTTTCCCTGGTCCATATAGTTTTCTGTTCTGAGTTCATTTCGTTGTCAAGTGTTTCTTCTCTTTTCTTCTTTATTGTTGGTTTTGTGCTTACTAAACACATATGTTTTCCTTCCTTCTGGGTTTTCTTAGGGGGATTGTTAATTTTCTCTGTGGTTACCTTGGAGTAAATTCTTGTCTCTATATTTTTGGAACACTCTATTCTATGAGGACATTGTCCTGTTTTCCTCTCCATTTGTAAGTTCTGTACCTGGAACTTTTATTCCCTTTATTTGGTTAGGTGTTGTTGTCTTGTGCAGATTGACTTCCTTGTTTTTTAGTGTACAATGTTTTATGGTCTTATTTTGAGCATCTATCTCTGATTTGGTTTTAGTGTTGATGTCATGTGTCCTGATTTTGTTGTTCTCTGCTGTGGGTTCTCTGTTGGAAAGACTTTGTTAAGCATCTCTTGTAGGGTTGGTCTGGTATTCACAAAATCCATTACTTTCTGTTTATCTGAGAATGTTTTGGTTTTACTCTCATTTGTGATAGACAATTTGGCTGGATATAGGATTCTTGGTTGGAAGTTCTTTTCCTTCAGTGTTTTATATATGCCATTCCATTGCCATTGCCTTCTTGCCTTCATGGTTTCTGCTGAGTAATCAGAACTCAGCCTAACGGTTTGATTATTATAAATAATATTTCTTTTGTTCCAGGAAGCTTGAAAGATTCTTTCTTTGTATTTGGTTTTGGAGAGTTTGATTATGATATGCTTCTGTGTTTTTCTCTTGGGATATATCCTGTATGGATTTGTTTGAGCTTCTTGGACAAATATATTTTCTTCCATTATGATATAGGGGAAGTTTTCTGTTAGTAAGTCTTCTACAATTTTCTCAGGTTTTTTTTTTTTTTTTCCCTCTCTCCTTTTCTTGTTCTGGAATTTCAATGAGGTGTATGTTGTTTACTTTCATGTCATCCCATATAACCCTTAGGTTCTCTTCATTGTTCTTAAATTTTTGTTCTGATTTTTCTTCATACATGATGTTGCCAAGGGATTTATCTTCTAGTTGGGAAATGCATTTCTCAGCCAATGCTAGCCTATTATTTTGTGCTCCTACTCTGTTGTGTAATTCTGTAATTTTGGTATTCATCTCCTGGATTTCTAACTGCTGTTTTTGTATGACTTCTGATTGTGTATTAATCTTCTTATTTTGTTCTTGAATGGTTTTCCCTAGTTCTTCCAGGGTACTGTCTGTGTTCTTCTTGATTCTGTTTAGGGTTTGCTTAGGCTCTTGTAGAGTTCTATAAACATACCTTCTTTCTTGGATAATTATATCATGTCCTCTTCTTCCATGTTTAATTAGACTTTTGTTGTTGTTGTTGTTGTTGTTATGTGCCGTCGAGTCGGCCCCAACGCATATTGTTAGAGATTTTATTTCTATTGTCTTATGCTTTTTTTTTTTTTTTTCTTGTTTGTTTGTTTGATTTGTGGGTATCTGTTGTTTCCTAGACATTTTGATGTTGTCTTTAACTGTTGGTTATGTATTGATTTGTTTTGTCTTCATATTATGATTTAATATTTTTGCAAAGGTGGAGCTGCTGTATTTTATTTTTTTGGTAATTAATTCAGGTGTGCTGGGTTGCTCTGCAGTTTTCCTTGTGATGATGAAATCACTGAGTGGAATGTGAATGCATGTCTCTGTTCATTGTGAAGGGGGTTTAGGATTCAAGCTGTCAGGTGTTGTGGTGGCTTAATGTGGTTTTTCTACTGGATGAGGCAGGGGAGAGGTGGGGAAAGAAGGAAGAAGAGAGAAACAAACAAACAAACATAAAAAAGCTCCAAGGCACCAGTAACCATTTCCAGGGATTTGACCAGGCTGCTAATGATGATGTTATACTGTTACTCACAGGCCCACAGTGCAAGTGTGGCAAAGACCTCAAGGGTTAGGGGGCTGCCCCTTTCCACCCGGTTCAGACAGCTGCAAAAACCTTCTCTCCAGTCCCCTCCATGCCAAAAAGCTGTCCTTGAATAGCTGCCCTGATCTGCACCATGAGTTCATCCCAGGGCCCACCCACTTGCTGTGTTATTCCCTCTCTGCTCCCAATTCAGTGGCACCCAGAGTCAGAAGGGTCTCTGATCCCGCCCAGTGGCCTCAAATTTACCAATAAAAGCAGTTTCTGAAGGTAGATCTGTGGAGTGGCTTCAGGTCCTCTGGTGGATTCTCTTCACTGCCCCAGAGAGCCCACCAATGCCCCATCTTGCTGGCTGATCGGCACTCTGCAGAGCAGATTTGCCTATTTTTTGTTCTTTCCAGGCAATTACACTGCCTCTACCCCCTTTCTAATCCTACTCCCTTGAGTTTGGCACACTGTGACTTAATGAGCTGTTCAAAGGTCCAGAATCCCTGCTTCAAACTGTTACACCTAGTTTTTCAGACACTAAGGTGCTAGAGGAGCTATGGTAGCATAGTGCCTAAGGTTTTTGACTGCTAACCAGAAGGCTGATGGTTCAAACCCACCAGCCACTCCTCAGAAGGAAGGTTGGACAATCTACTTCTGTAGTGATACTGCCTTGGAAACCCAAGGAGGAGTCACTATGAGTCAGGTCCAACTCAACCACACATAACAACAACAACAAGGTGCTAGAGGGAACTAACATGTGGGCTACAGGTAAGACACCATCTTCCTGTCCTATTCAGCTCTTTTATCTTGTCATTTCATTCATTTGCTTTAGCTACTCTATGCTCAAGAGCAAATTCTAAAGTCTCTTCTGACTTCCATTTTAGTCTTTTCTTCCTTTCCTGTCTTTTTAGTGAACTTTTGCTTTCTTCATGAATGATGTTCTTGATATCATTCCACAGTTCTTCTGGTTTTCAGTCATTGGTGTTCAATATATCAAATCTACTTTTTAAATGGTCTCTAAATTCAGGAAGGATATATTGTTAAATATATTTTGGCTCTCATGGACTTATTTTAATTGTCTTCAACTTCAAGTTGAGCTTGCATATGAGCAGTTGATGGTCTGTTCCACAATCAGGTCCTAGCCTTGTTTTGGCTGAAGATATTGAGCTTTTCAATCACCTCTTGCCACAGATGTACTCAATCTGATTTACTTCATTTGTTGAAGTCCACATGTATAGCTTCCATTTGTGTTAAAAAAAAAAAGGCATTTGCAATTAATAAGTCTTTGTTCTTGCAAAATTCTATCATGCAATCTCCAGCATTATTTCTATTACCAAAGCCAAATTTTCCAACTACCAGTGACTCTTCTCTGTTTCAACTTTTGCATTCCAATCACCAGTAATAATTAATTCATCTTGATAGCATGTTCATTCAATTTCAGACTGCAGAAGTTGATAAAAATCTTCAACTTCCTCATCTTTGGCTTTGGTGGTTGGTGCATAGATTTGAATAGCAGTAGTATTAACTGATCTTCCTTGTACCCATATGGATATTATCCTATCACTGGCAGTGTTGCACTTTAGGATAAATCTGGAAACAGTCTTTGTGACAATGAATGCCACATCATTCCTCTTCCATTTGTCATTTCTGGCATATTAAATCATATGGTTTTCTGATTCAAAATGGCAAAAATCAGTCAATTTCAGCTCACTAATGCCTAGGATATCAATCTTTATGCATTCCATTTCACACAACTTCCAGTTTTCCAAGATTCATACTTTATCCATTTCTTGTTCCTATTACTAATCGATGTTTGCAGCTGTTTCTCCTCATTTGGAGTTGTGCCATGTCAGCAAATTGAGGTCCTGAAAGTTTTAATTTATCCATATCATTAAGTTTGTTCTACTCTGATGGAGCAGCTCTTTCCCAGTCATATTTTGAGTACCTTCTTACCTAAGGGCCTCCTCTTCCATCTCTGCATTGGACAATGTTTCAGGGCTATTCATAAAGTTGTCCCATAATGTATCAGACAGTGTTTCTCTGCTATTCATAAGGTTTTCCCTGGATGATTCTTTGAGAAGAGGATGTCCTCTTCCTTCTTCTGAGTCTGTCTTAGTCTAGAAGCACCACTGAAACTTGTGCACCACATGCACACTAGTGACACAGCCCACAGCCTCACAACAACACACAAACCATCACAGTATGACAAACTGATAGACAAGTTCACCTTCTTTAATTGTTTGGAACCTCTCCATCCTCCTCTTACCTGGATCTGGCTGCCATTGGTCCTGGCTTTCCTGCCTTCCTGCCTTGGGTGGGGGTTCTCTCCCTCCCCTTACCTGCCACTTACATCAGCAAAGATAACCTTCATTCTATGTACTCTTCTGAATTAAGGTTGAATATCTGTAAGGCCCCTGTCAATATACTACTGCCATCATTTTTGAATTATCTTGGCAAAATTTTACTTGTGTGTGATTTTAATGACATTGTTTAATAATTTATATATTCTTTTGGATAATCTTTCTTTGCAATGGGCACAAATATGGATCCCTTCCAGTCAATCGGCCAGGTAGCTCTCTTCCAAATATCTTGGCGTAGATGAGTAAGCACCTCCCGTGCTGTATCTATTTGTTGAAACATCTATGGATATTTCATAAATTCTTAGACACTTTTTTTTTTCACCAATTCCTTCAATGTAGCTTGGACTTCTTCCTTCAACGCCATTGGTTCTTGGTCATATGCTATCTCCTGATATAGTTGATCATCAACCACTTCTTTTTGTACAGTGACTTTGTATATTCCTTTCATCTTCATTTTATGCTTCCTGCATCATTCAATATTTTGCCCATAGAAATCTTTAATATTGCAACTAGAGGCTTGTATTTTATTTTAGTTATTTCAGCTTAAGAAATGCCAATGTGTGTTTCCCTTTTGGTTTTATAATCGCATGCCTTTGCACATTTCATTATAATACTTTGTCTTCTCAAGCTGTCCTTTGAAATCTTCTCTTCAACTCCTTTATTTCATCATTTCTTCCATTCACTTTAGGTATACTCCATTCAAGAGCAAGTTTCAGAGTGTTTTCTGACATCCATTTTGGATTTTTCTTTTCCTTTCCTGTATTTTTTAATGACTTTTTGTTTCTTCATGGATGAGGTTCTTGATGTCATCCCGCAACTTGTCTGGTCTTTGGTGATTGGTGTTCAATGTGTCAAATCTATTCTTCAGATCATTTCTAAATTCAGAGGTGATATAAGGAAGGTCATATTTTTACTCTTGTGAACTTCTGTTACTTTTCTTCAGCTTCAACTTTAACTCATATATGAGCAATTAACAGTCTCTTCTATAGTTAATTCCTGACCTTATTTTGACTGATGATATTGATCTTCTCCATGGCCTCTTTTCACAGATGTAGTAGATCTGATTCCTGAGTATTCCATCTTGTGAGGTCCATGTCTACAGCCACCATTTATGCTGCTGTAAAAAGATATTTGCATTACATAAATAGTTGGTCTAGCAAAATTCTATTATGCCATATCCAGTCATTTCTAACACCAAAGCCATATTTTCTAACTACTGATTAATCTGTGCCTCACAGATGCACTCCAATCACCTGTAATAATCAATTCACATAGGTTGCATGTTTGATCAATTCTAGTCTGGAGAATTTGGTCAAAATCCTTAATTTCTTCATATCTGGCATTCAATATTAGTGTGTAAATTTGAATAACAGTTGTATTAACTGGTCTTCCTTGTCTTACTTGTAGGCATGTGGTTAATATCCTATCACTGCCAGCATTATACTTCTGAATAAATTTGAAACAGTCTTTTTAATGATGAATGTGATGCCATTCCTTTTCAATTTGTCATTCCTGGCATCATAGGTCATATGATTGTCTGATTCAAAATGGCCAAAACCAGTCCATTTCAGCTCACTAATGCCTAGGATATTGATCTTTATGCATTGCATTTGACTTTTGACAACTTCCAATTTTCCTAGATTCACACTTTGTGGATTCCACATTCTGATTAATAATGGATATTTGCAGCTGCTTCTTCCTATTTTGAGTTATGCCCAATCAACAAATGAAGGTGACAAAACTTTACTCCATCCACATCACTCAGATTGAATCTCTTTTGGGTAGGCAGCTCTTCCCCAGTCATATTTTGAGTGCCTCCTAACCTGAGGGTCTCATCTTCCAGCTTTATATCAAACAATGTTTCATGGCTATTCATAAAGTTTTCCAGTAACATAACAGACAGTGTTTCACTGTTATTCATAAGATTTTCATTGGCTAATTTTTTCAGAAGTTAATGGCCCCGTCCTTCTTCCCAGTCTATCTTTGTCTAGAAGCTCCACTAAAACCTGTCCATCATAGGTGACCCTGCTGATATTTGCATTAGTGGTGGCACAGCCTCCAGCATCACAGCAGCATGCAAGAGACCACAGTACGGCAAACTGACAGATGAGTGATGGTAAATTTTCTACTATAGACAATATAATCTTTAAATTTAAATGAATATAAAAATAATTATTAGAAGTAACGAATAAATTTCATAAGGATGAAGAATATAAGAAACATACAGAATCTATTGTATTTCTGTAATTTAGAAGGAAGCAGCTTAAAATTAAATCTAAATATAAAATTCTATTTAAAACATAAAAAGATAAACCTTCAGGAATACAAGTAACACCTTCATGTATTCAAAATATCATCTTTAAGGTTTTAAAAGAACTTAAGAAATAGAGAGATACCATATTCATGAATTGTAAAACTCAATATCGTTAGATGGCAAGATGTCAATAGCCAAAGAAAACTTGAAAAAAGAAGATAATAGACGACTTGCATTATCCTACTTTGAAATATACTATTAAACTATGGTAATCATATTTTATGTGGTATGGCTGTGAAAAATAGCTGAATCAATCAATTGAACAAACATAGACTCATATTTTATATGGTCAGTTAATTTTCACAAAAATTTACCAAAGCAACTCAAAAGAGAAAGGAAAGTCTTTTCAACAAATGGTGCTGGAGAAAAACAGATATTCTTATTGAAAATTCAAAACCTTGATCTCTACGATAGGTTTATAAGCAATTGCATGCAGTATGCATTTGTACATATGTATATATTTTGAGGTGTGTATTTAAATGGAAATTTGCCAACAGAGAAAACACTGAAGCAATGATTTACCAGGGACAATGAAACTCAGAGTAGCCAGATATTGGTTTTTAACAGCCATTATCCTCTATAGGAAGACAGCACTCCTTGAAGAAAACACAAATCTGAATCCAGGACTAGAACCAGGAAGCTTATGACTAATGATGAACAGTGTGTCTGTACAAGCTAGTAAGGAGTTACTCAAAGAAAAATGAGAACATAAGAAAGTAGTCAGGAGCCAGCTTCAAGGGGCTCTTTCTGATTATATTTGGGATAATTTTTGAATTAAAAAAAAAAAATGATTGTAATGGCTTACAGGGAACTCTAGTAGCATAGTGCCTAAGGCACTTGACTGCTAACCAGAAGGCTAGCAGTTCAAACCCACCAGCTACTCCTTGGAAGGAAGATGGGGCAATGTACTTCCATAGTGATATTGCCTCAGAAACCCAAGGAGTGGTCACTATGAGTCAGGTCCAACTCGACGGCACATAACAACAACAACACAACAATGGCTTACCACCATTTAATAAAATGGTAATTCATTAGTCTATATGAATATAACAAAAATATATTAAAGAAGATGGAAAGAATATACAGAGTCACTGTACCAAAAACACTTGGTCAATCTTCAT
The DNA here is from genome assembly GCF_000298275.1 of Orycteropus afer afer. Classification (NCBI taxonomy): domain Eukaryota; kingdom Metazoa; phylum Chordata; class Mammalia; order Tubulidentata; family Orycteropodidae; genus Orycteropus; species Orycteropus afer. The sequence continues at coordinate 387,014 of NW_006922137.1, forward strand.
CCATTTCAGGAGGTGGCATAAGATCTAGAACCAATGGTATTGAAGGAAGAAGTTGAAGCTGCACTGAAGGAATTGGCAAAGAACAAGGAACCAGGAATTGACACAACACCCATTGAGATGTTTCAACAGATGGATGTCCCACTGGAAGTGCTCCCTCAGTTATGCCAAGAGATTTGGAGGACAGCTACCTGGCCAACTGACTGGAAGAGATCCATATTTGTGCCCATTCCAAAGAAAGGTGATCCCACAAAATGTGGAAATTATCAAACACTATCATTAATATCACATCTAAGTAAAATATTACTGAAGATAATTCAAAAACAGTTGCAGTAGTATATTGACAGAGAACTTCCAGAAATGCAAGCAGGATTCAGAAGAGGACATGGAATGAGGAATATCATTGCTGATGTCAGATGGATTTGGGCTCAGAACAAAGAATACCAGAAAGTTATTTACTTAGGTTTTATTGACTATGCAAAGGCATTTGATTGTGTGGATCATAACAAATTATAGGTAACATTGAGAAGGATGGGAATTCCAGAACACTTAATTGTACTCATGAGGAACCTGTACATAGACCAGGAGGCTGTCATTCAAAAAGAACAAGGGGATACTGCATGGTTTAAAATCAAGAAGGAAGTAAGTATGTCAGGGTTGTATCCTTTCACCATACTTATTCAATCTATTTGC
>NW_006922137.1:388189-389729 GCF_000298275.1 Orycteropus afer afer
AAGAAAAGTTGATGTTTTTGAGTTGTGGTGCTGGAGAAGAAAGCTGAGAGTACCATGGACTGCTAAAAGATCTAACAAATTTGTCCTGGAGGAAGTGCAGCCAGAATGCTCCTTGGAGGTGAGAATGACCAGACTTCATCTCACCTACTTTGGTCATGTTGTCATAAGGAACTGTTTCCTGGAGAAGGATGCCATACTTGGTAAGGTGGACAGTCGATGAAGGAGAAGGCCCTCAATGAGATGGATTGACACAGTAGCTGCAGCAATGGGCTCAAGTAGAGCAAGGATCATGGAGCTGGCAGTGGACTGGGCAATGTTTTGTTCTGCTGTGCATAGGGTCGATATGAGTCAGAAAGAGTTGATGGTACCTAACAAAAACATATTAAGATGAATAAAAAAGTACATGGCGAGGAGGAAAACTTCTTTCCTTTTTAACAGGACAATGTCAATTAATAAATTATAAGAAAGAGTGGAGTTTAAATATCATCAAGGGATGTTAAGTTTGAAGACCAGAAGAGCTGTGGGATAACATCAAGAAAATCATGCATGAAGAAAGAAATACATCATTAAAAAGACAAGGAAACCAAACTGGATGCCAGAGGAGACTCTGAAACAAGCTATTTAAACTAGCTAAAGCAAATGAAAAAAACGATGAAGTCAGAGTTGAACAGAAAATTTAAAGAGTGGTTTGAGAAGAAAATGTAAGATATTACAATGAAATATGCAAAGAACTGAAGTTAGAAAATTCACAAAAGACCTATACAAAGAAAACCATGAAAAAATACTTTAAGAAACCATAAGAGACCTACATAAATGAAAGGACCTACCATGTTCTTGAATAGGAAAATTGAACATTGTGAAAATGTCAATTCTACCCAAATTTTAAAGATATGGAAAAACGAATCACTAACTTTATATGGAAAGGAAAGAGATCGCGGATAAGTAAAGCACTATTGAAGAAGAACAAAGTAGGAGGTTTCACACTGCCAGATCTCAAAATGTACTATACGGCCACAGTAGTCAAAACTGCCTGGTATTGGTACAATGACAGACACATAGACCAATGGAATAGAATTGAGAATAAAAAAATAGATCCCTTTATCTATGGTCAGCTGGTCTTTGACAAAGGCCCAAAATCCGTTAAATGGGGAAGAGAATGTTTGTTTAATACGGCAAATTGTTAACATTGGCAAAACTGGATATCTATTTCCAAAAAAATGAAACAAGATCTGTACCTCACACTATACACAAAAATGAACTCCAGATGGATCAAAGAGTTAACTATGAAACCTAAAACTATAAAATTCCTCAAGGAAAAACTAGGGGCAAATTTAGGGGCCCTAATAGATAGCATAAATAGACTATCAAGCATAACCCAAAATGCACAAACAGCAGAAGAGAAACTAGATGAATGGGACCATCCAAAAATTAAATTTTTATGTGCTTCCAAAGACTTCTACAAAAGAGTCAAAGGAAAACCTACAGATTGGGAAAAATTATTTGTCAGTGACATATCTGACAAGGGACTTATCTCTAGAAT
>NW_006922137.1:390031-391257 GCF_000298275.1 Orycteropus afer afer
ATTTGACCCAGCCATTCCATTTACTGGGTATATATCCTAAAGAAGTGAAGGCCATGACAAGAACAGACATATGCACACCCATGTTCTTCACAGCACTGTTTACAATAGTCAAAAGAGAGAAACAACCTAGGTGTCCATCAACTGAGGAATGAATAATGGTACATACACACAATGGAATACTATGCAACCCTAAAGAATAATGTACAATCTGCAAAACACTGCATAATGTGGATGAACTTGGAGGACATGATGCTGACTGAAATAAGTCAATCACAGAAGGACACATATTGTATTACTCTGTTATTGTAAATGTCAAGGAATGGTAAATGGAAGGAAAATTTTTTGTTGGCTACCAGCGGTGGGAAGGTAAGGGGGCGGGGAGAAAGAACTGAAGTTAGAAAATGAAAAGGGAAGAATGTTGTTGTTGTTGCTGTTAGATGCCATCAAGTTGTTTCTGACTCATAGCGACACCCTGCACAGCAGAATGAAACACCACCCGATTCCGCGCCAGCTCCATGATCCTTGCTATTCTTGAGCCCATTGCCATAGCCACCCTGTCAATCCATCTCGTTGAAGGTCTTCCCCTCTTTCATCTACCCTCCACCTTGCCAAGCATGACATCTTTCTCCAGGGAATGGTCACCTCTGACAACATGACCAAAGTAGGTGAGATGAAGTCAGGCCATCTTTGCTTCCAAGGAGCATCTTGGCCACACTTCCTCCAGGACAGATCTATTAGTTCTTTGGCAGTCCATGGTACCTTCAGCATTCTTTGCCAGCACCACAAATCAAAAGCATCATCACTTCTTTGGTCTTCCTTATTCATTGCCCAGCTCTCACATGCATACAAGGCAATTGGAAATATCATGGCCTATGTCAGATGCACCTCAGAACTCAAGGAGACATCCTTGCTTCTCAGCACTTGAAAGAGTTCCTTCACAGCTGACCTGCCCAGTGCTACAAGTCATCTGATGTCCTGACTGCTGCTTCCATTGGCATCGATTGTAGAACCAAGCAACGTGAATTCTTTGACAACCTAAATCTTTTCTCCATTTATCGTGATGCTGCTTATTGGTCCAGTTGGGAGGATTTTTGTCTTCTTTATTGAGATGTAATCCATATTGCAGACTGTGCTCCTCAATGTTCATCAATAACTGCCTCAAGTCATCCTCACTTTCAGCAAGCAAAGTTGTATCATCAGTGTATCTCAGGTTGTTAATGATTCTT
>NW_006922137.1:392139-399271 GCF_000298275.1 Orycteropus afer afer
CTGCATCATTCAATATTTTGCCCTTAGAATCTTTCAATATTGCAACTCAAGGCTTAATTTTTTTCCTCAATTCTTCCAGCTTGAGAAATGCTGAGCATGTCCTTCCCTTTTGGTCTTCTAACTCCAGGTCTTTGCACATTTCATTTTAGTAATTGGCTTTGTCTTCTCGAGATTCTCTTTGAAATCTTCGGTTCAATTCTTTTATCTTGTCATTTATTCCATTTGCTTTAGCTACTCTCTGCTCAAGGGCAATTTTCAGAGTCTCTTCTGTCATCCATTTTTATCTTCTCTTCTTTTGTTGTCTTCTTAGTAATCTCTTGCTTTCTTCATGGATGATGCTCTTGATGTCATCCCTCAATTATTCTGGCTTTTGTTCATTGGTGTTCAATGGATCAAATCTATTATTTAGATGGTCTCTAAATTTGGGAGGAATATATTCTAGATCATATTTTGGCTCTCATGGACTTGTTTTAATTGTCTTTAACTTCATGTTGAACTTGCATACGAGCAGTTGATGGTCTGTTCCATAATCAGCTCTTGGCCTGGTTTTGGCTGAAGATATTGAGCTTCTCCATTGTCTCTTGCCACAGATGTAGTCATTCTGATTCCTGTGTGTTCTATCTGGTGAAGTCCATGTGTACAGTTGCTGTTTGTGTTGTTGAAAAAAGGTGTTTGCAATGAACAAGTCATTGGTCTCGCAACATTCTATCATGTGAGTTCCAGCATTATTTCTGTCTCCAAGGCCAAATTTTCCAAATACTGGTGATTCTTCTTTGTTTCCAGTCTTTGCATTCCAGTCACCAGTAATAATTAACACATCCTGATTGAACATTCGGTCAATTTCAGACTGCAAGAGTTGATAAAAATCTTCAATTTCCTCATCTTTGACTTTGGTAATTGGTGCATAAATTTGAATAATAGTCATATTAACAGGTCTTCCTTGTAGGTGTATGGATATTATTCTATTACTGACAGCATTGTACTTAAGGACTGACCTTGAAACATCCTTTGTGATGATGAACGCCACACCATTCCTCTTTAAACTGTTGTTCCTAGCTGTTCTGGTTACCTAGTGCTACTCTGACAAGAAATATACCACTAATGGGATGGCCTTAACAAACAGGAGTTTATTCTTACAATTTGGAGGCTTTAAGTCCAAGTTCAAAGTGCCAGGCTCTAGGAGCTGGGTGAGATAGCCCCTCAACCTTGGGGTCCAGCTCTAGCTCCTGCTCCAAGCCCACTGGAGCTAGAGGCGTTTCCTCACTCAGACAGCTGCTGGCTGCTGAGGCTGAGAAGCCCCAAGGTCTACAAGTAAAAAGGCACAGTACCGATGTTACTAATCCACATGGCAGGCCATTAACTTAAGTCCACTGTAAGTCCCAAGATCAGCAGAGCATAACAGGCTGCTGAGCAATGACACGACTACATGCAGGGCCCAAGTGTGCCAAAGACTAGAGACCATTCTCAAAGCTTCTCCTTATATACAGGAAGCAGACCACATACCCATAGGCAGCTACTCAGCTGCTCCCAGTAGATTCCATCATTGAGTTGATTACCAGTCTTATCATGGGAAATACTACATCCAGCTGCCCAGCCACTCAACCAGGCCTAGCCAAGTTGACATACAAATATAACCATCACACCAGCATAGTAGATCATATGGTTGTCTGACTCAAAATGGCCAAAACCAGTCCTTTTCAGCTCACTAATGCCTAGGATATCAATCTTTATGCATTCCATTTCATTTTTGACAACTTCCAATTTTCCTAGATTCATACTTCATACATTCCATGTTCTGATTATTAATGCATGTTTGTTGCTGTTTCTCCTCAATTTGAGTGGTGCCACCTCTGCAAATGCAGGTCTTGAAAGCTTTACCTTATCCATATAAGTAACGCTGGTTTTACTCTGATTATGCAGCTCTTGCCCAGTCCTACTTTGAGAGCTTTCTAAGCTAAGTAACTTATCTTCCTCCTCTATATCGGACAATGTTTCCATTCTATTCATAAAGTTGTGCAGTAATGTATTAGACAGTGTTTCTCTGCTATTCACAAGTTTTTCTCTGGTCAATTTCTTGAGAAGTGGATGGCCTCCTCCTTCTTCCTAGTCTGTCTCAGTCTGCAAGCTGGGCTGATGCCTGTGTACCAGGTGTACCCCACTGGGTTTGAAACACCAGTGGCACAGCCTCAAGTATCGCAGCAACACTTCACCACAGTAGGACAAACTGAAAGACAAGTTTGTCTCTCTTAGCTGTTGGACCCCTCCAACCACCCTACCTGGATCCCTGCAGCTGACTCCTCGATCTATTCCAGTCTCCTTTGCCTTTTCTGTCCTCTCCCTGCCTTCCCACCTTGCTGCTTGTGGGGTGTGGCCTGGATTCCCTCTCCTCACCTGAGTCCCTGCGGCTGACTTCTCCATCTGTTCTGGTCCCCTTTGCCTTTTTTGGTCACTTAAAATATGCAAAAAGGGAGGAATACACTCAGAATTTCTCAAGCTGAAAGAACTGAAGAAAAACTTCAACCCTGAAATGGTAATATTAAAAGTTTCTATGAGCAAAATATTGAATAACATAAGAAGCATCAAAGGAAGTTGGAAGCAATATACCGAGGCAGTATACCAAAAAGTATTGATTGACATTCAGCCATTTCAGTGGGTAGCATATAAAAAATAACCTGTGGTATTGAAGGGAGACATCCAAGCTGCACTGAAGGAACTGATGAAAAACAAAGCTCCAGGAATTGACAGTTTACCCAGTGAGATATTTCAAGAAATGGATGCAACACTAGATGTGCTTACTCATCTATGCCAAGAAATTTAGAAGAGAAGTACCTGGCCAACTGTCCGAGTGAGATCCATATTTGTGCTCATTCCAAAGAAAGGTAATTCAAGAGAATTCAGAAAGTATTGAACAATATAATTAGTATCATATGCAAGTAAAGTTTTGCTGAAAATAATTCATAAATGGTTGCAGCAGTATATTAATAGGGAACTACTAGATATTCAAGCTATGTTCAGAAGAGAATATGGAATGAAGGATATCATTCATTGCTGATGTTAGATAGAGTTTATCTGAAAGCAGAGAATACCAAAAAGATATTTACTTTTGTTTTATTGACTGTGCACAGGAATTTGACTGTGTGGATCATAACAGATTATGGATTGATTACATTGCAAAGAACAGGAGTTTCACAACACTCAATTGTGCTCATGAGGAACCTCAACATAGACAAAAAGGAAATAGTTTGAATAGAAAAAAAAGCATATTATATGGTCTAAAATCAGGAAAGGAGTGTGTCAGAGTTGTACCCTTTCATCATACTTATTCAATCTTTATGCTGAGCAAATATTCTGAGAAGTTGGATTATATGAAGAAGAATGTGGCATTAGGACTGGAAGAAGGCTCATTTACAGTGTGCAATATGCAGATGACACAACCTTGTTGGATGAAAGTTTTGAGGACTTGGAGCACTTATTGATGATGATCAAAGACTATAGCCTTCAATATGGATTACTTATCAACATAAAGAAAACAAAAGTCCTCACAACTAGGTCAATAAGTGACATAATGATAAATGGACAAAAGATTGAAATTGTCAAGAATTTCATTTTACTTGGATTCATAATCAACACCAATAGAAACAGTAGTCAAGAAATCAAAACGCATTGCTTTGCAAAAATCTGCAGCAAAACACCTTTTTAAAGTGTTAAAGAACAAAGATGTCACTTTGAAGACTAAGGTAGGCCTGACCCAAGCCATAACAATTTCAGTTGCCTCATATGCAAGCAAAACCTGGACAACTAATAAGGCAGACAAAAGAAGAATTAATGCATATGAATTATGGTGTTGGTGAATATTAAATATACCATGGACTGCCAGAAAACAAACACATATGTCTTGGATGAAGTACAGCCAGAATGCTCTTTAGATGTGAGGATGGTGGAACTTTGCCTCTAGTGGTTTAGTCATATCAGTAGGAACCAGTCCCTGGAGAAAGATATCATGCTTGCTTATGCAGAGGGTAGTGAAAAAGAGGAAAACCCTCAACGAGATGAACTGAATCAGTGGCTGCAATAATGTGCTCAAGCATAGTAATGATTGTGAGGATATTACAAGACCGGTCAGTGTTTTGATCTGTTGTACATAAGGTCACTATAAGTCAGAACAGATTGGATGGCATCTAACAACAACATCTTTACTCCCTGTCACTTTCTTCTATGCTTCGTTGCCCTAGTAATATTAAATATTCCACACTCTATTTATCTCTTTCAAGCATTTAAGTTCCCTTCGGTGTCTACTGGACATAAGTATGAGGCTCATGTTTCTGGCTTGGCCAGTTCAGTAAAGCTTCAAAGGATAGGGGTGTGTCACTCAGTGAGGAAATTACATCATTGCATGCCATGGAAGGTCTCAGTGAATGGTGACCCCTGAAAAAGGGATAAATTTTTAGAAGGAGAAAGTCCTTAGTTAGTCCTAGAACTATGAAAACTACCAAGAAAGAAAGCATTACTCCTTTCCATCTGAATGTACTGGAGACTCATTGTAGATTAATAAGCAGAGAACATTTGTATGAAGGGAGCTGCCAAAAGTCACAGGCAAAGAAGAGATTATGCCAACCAAGAAACTCATAATCATTAAGAGTAGGAATGGAATAGAAGACAGTGTTGCTGCCCCATCTACATCTGCTCAGTGCTTACCATGTCAGTAAAAACCAGTCTACCTCTCTTGATAGTTTTGCTGAAGGACTTTCTCCCCCCAAGAGTCTGCTTTGCTCACCCATAGTATGGCAGAGAAGAAATTAACATCTTCCAGAGCAGGAGATGGTACATAAATATCCTTGCTCCCTTCCTCGTATGGAGCAATTCTGAGGCACATGCTGTGTTCTGCCTCCCAAATCTGCATGGAATTAAACTCTAGTTACCACACACTTTTTGTTGGTGTTGTCATCTTCTCTTCTGAATCTCATTTCCTGACATTCAAATTCTTTTTCAATATTAGGAAAAGTCCTTAAAAAATGAGAACAGACCAGAATGAAGAAGACAGAGACAGAGCAGCCTTTTGGAGAGCTGATCTGCCATCATCTGGGCCACAGAAACTTGCACAGAATGAAAAATACCTGCTAAAAGTTTTGAGACACTGGCAAACACTAGAAGACTTTGTATTATTGTAATTTTCTTGCTACACACGGCAAAATGTGTGCCCAGATAAATAGATTTGTTTTATTTATTTCCTTTTATTGGAACTTCTTTCTAATATAATGTAGGCTACATACCTGTTTGCCAGTAGAGGAGTTAATGCCAATAGAGAGATTGCCTCAGATGAGGATTATAATTGGGAGAATATGAAGTGTTCATAAAATAATCCAGACTTGTGTGACATAATTCCTCTAAACTAAGTTTACATCAGAGAGCCTAAAGAAGTTAAACCACATCACCAAACATTAGCATTTAAATAGCAATACAAAATAGAAAGGAAAACTAACAAAGCAAAAAACTGGATATAAAGTTACAGTGCTTTGGGTTTTGTGAAAATCCTGTTTACTTCATGGCTCATGACCCATTCTCAGCTACTTGAAGGCAAATTTCTAATGACAAAGATCTCATTAATGTGTTTCATTAATCTGAAAATGCCATTCTCCTACTCAAGAATATCCTACAGATCCAAGCTCTGGCATTCAAAGTCCTTTTGTAAAAAAAATACCTTAAGTGCATCTCTTCAACTATATCTTAGATTACTCCTTTTTATGGCTCACAAATTCAAATGCCTAAAGGCAACAGGCAGATAAAATAAGAGTAAATGGAAATAATTCTAAATCTAGCCATGACGGATTAACTAATATCAGACTAGCATTCTTACCATAAGCAAATATAAAACTGGGCTGCGTATATGAGTCACAGTTTTCAGAAATAGGACAATAGTAAGTGCACCTCTTTGATCCCTGAGGGAAGAGAAACTCACTAGGTGAACATACTCTCAGCTTTCGGACTGAGAACAATGTCCTGAAATTAATTTAGAGACTTGCATGGTGGTCTCACTGGGTTGAAAAAGCAAAGATCAGAGTTTAATAAGTGAAGGGGCTAAAATGTGAGGAGAAATGCCAAGGCAAGAAGTGGTGCAAGCAGAAGTTTAAGAAGGGGTTCACCATAAGTTTTTGATTGAAGGTTGGGGTTGGACTGCACCTAAGAAAGATGAGCCTACCTGAAGCTGCTCTTCAATAGAAACAAAGCGCAGAGTGAATGGGAAAAAAAAAAAAAAAATCTAAATGGGAAAATACAAATGCTGGTTCATTTCTTATCAGAAATATGAAAGACCAGAAACCAAGAAAAATATAATTTTACATTGTGAGGATGGCATAGGACTGGGCAGTGTTTTGTTCCATTGCGCATGAAGACAGTATGAGTTGGAACCAAAGTTGGCACCTAACAATAACAACAACAATAACACTTAACAACTTCAAATACACATACTTTTCAAATGGATTGAGTTTTCTTTGGTTAATTTAGAGTCCATAAAATATATAGAGTGTCCACTAGATAAACAATATGCTTGGCCATAGAGTAATATAAGTAAATTTCAGAAACAAAAACTTACGTATTATGTTTTTAACAATAATCAAATAAAATTAGAATTTAATAACAGTAAAATATTTACAAACTCTCAAATGTGTGGAACTCAAATAAATTGCTTCCAAACAACCCAAGAATCTAAAAATAATTCACAAAGAAAATTTTAAAAATAATCCAGGTACTAAAAGAGATTATGCCATGTGATCTTATTTATATGAAGTCCTCAAAGAGGCAAAATGCTAAAAATCAGTGATACAAATCAGATCAGAGCCTGGTTGGAACATAAAATAAAAAACAAACAACAAAAAATCTTACTGCTGTAGAGTCAGTTTCAACTCATAGTGACCCCTCCTTGTGTTTCCCAGGTGGTATCTCTACGAAAGTAGACTGTCCAGTCTTCCCTTTGAGAAGTGGCTGGAGGGTTTGAACTGCCAGCCTTCTGGTTAACAGGAATGTGTTTTCTCTTTTGATAAGGTAGGTGGTCACATGAACTGACACATTTGTCAAACCTCTTGAATTACATTTTCTATACATTTGGTTGCATAGAAAATTGATTTTTTAAAATAAA
>NW_006922137.1:399394-407601 GCF_000298275.1 Orycteropus afer afer
CCAGCCCACTGACTTCTGAGTTCTGGTTATAAGATATCATCATTATTATTCTAAATGACTATTAACTCCCCAACCAATCTACTTTATTTATTTTAATTCTATACACTTTTCAAAGTATAGCCAGTATCTCAGCATACTGTAGGCCTTCCCTGTGAAAGCAGACCCAAGGCAGACCCTGAATTTCTATACACCTTACTGTCCATATGATGGAGACGTAACAGATCTCCATCTTTCATAGTTCACTGAAGAACTAGTTTTCTTGAAAAAATCCCTTTGTGGACTACCTGAAGGATCACTTTCATTTACATGGTGCTAGTCATAATTCTCAAGATATCATAAAGAAATAAATAATTCATTATGTGACATTTTTTCCCCCATTGTTTTGTGGACATTTTGAAATAACATAGAAAATTAGTAAGAATTTTATAGTGAACAGATATATCTAGCACTTAGACTCCATAATTACTAACTTTTGGCTCTAATTGTGGTCTTTCCTTCTTTCTGGCAAAACAATATTCAATAAATACTTCAGCATGCCAGTCCTAAATATTTTCTTAAATAACTATAATACCACAATCACCTAATAAAATTAACAATAATTTTCTTATATAGTCTAATACTCAGACCATATACAAATTTTCCCATTGGTTCAAATAGTGTTTTTTTGCAATTTTATTTTTTCTAAACCAGAAATAATTAAGGACCACTTTATATTCTTAAAAATAGATTTTGATTAGATTTCTGGTAAGATATTAGAATAGGCAGACAAGCTACACAGACCCTCTTCAACAAAGAAAAGATAAACCAATTGACACAGATACAGAAGATAATCCTGGAGCCCTAAGTTTTGAAAGGAAGGATATAGGAGTGATTAAACATCAACCAGTAGAAGAACCTGAATGAAAATAATGAATAAGGAGACAAACAGAAATTCTCACTGTCAGCTATCCTGATGGAACAGACAGTTTGAATATTTCCAAGGGGTGTTTAGACCTGAGAATTAACCAAACAATTGGTGCTGCTTGCCAAGGGCTGCATGGAGGACCACACTGGTGGCTAATGACTAAAAAGAGAAACAGCAAAGAAGGAGACAAACTGAGCTGTAGACTTTTGGCTGTCCAGAGGATGCAGCCATTTTGAATATTTAAGGCAGCAGCATTCTCACTCAGATTCCAGGGACCTAAGTATAGGCTCCACTTTCCAAGGACAGCACGGACATACAGTAGTCTGATGACTAAAAATGTGCAGGAACATTTTCCCTTTGTTACTTTTATCCCCACACACTCAAGGTGAAGAGAGATGAGGCAATCTCTTACCTCCACCCACTTTCTAGACCAGTGGGAATTCATCCCAGTCTGTGTACTCTGACGGAGTTTGGGTGTCCTGCCAAGCATTCCCCCACCCATTTCTTTGTTTGTTATTAAATTATCATTTATTCTTTTCTTCCTTTATTTATTTATTTTTATTCTTTTTTTTTCCATTCCCAGGTTCTACTTTTGGGCTTTTTTTCTTTTTTCTCTTCACTGTCTCTGGTTCCCATTTTTTTCTTTCTTGTGGATTTTTTTTTTTTTTTAATTCTGTTTTTCTATTTACACTTCTTTTGTCTTTTTAAAGTATTTCTTTAAATATTTTGTTTCATTTATTGCCTTTCCTCTTTTTATATTTTTCTTTCTTTTTCTTTTGGGTGATTGTTCCTGTGTGTTTATGTAGTGTGGTTTTCTGGTCCACATTTTAATTTTTTTGGTAATTTTTTTTAGTTGTAGTTTTTGTCTAACTGAGTGAGAGAGCACAACCATGTTCATATGACCCAACAATCCCCACACCTCCTGCAGCTCCACCTACTGAGTGAGGGCCACCATTTTCTTTAGCACAAACTGGCCAATGATACATAACAGCCAATATAAGCATGACTTACCCTTAACTGCTCTGCATAAATAGCTAAAAGATCTGTGCATCCACTCTCATTCTCTATCACACACACCTAGAAACAGGGAGTGAGTGCATAAGTGCTGCCAACAGGCAAATAGAGGAGTACAGTAACCTGCTTACTCAGATACATCCAAACAAAACAAAGAAAATGAAAATCTCCAACATATAATCACAAATTAAATATAAACACAGGAACGTCACAATGTCTCAGAGACAACAGACCATCACAGTCCATACAAATAAGCAAGATAAAGCTTGTAAAGCTAAGTAGAAACAAAGAACCAGGACACAGACCCAGAAACCATCCCAGAGGAAGAAGTAGCATTGAAACTCCTTGATAAGGAATTCAAAATAATTATATTTAAATGCCTTTAATGGATAGAAAAATATATCAAGGAAGACACTTAATGAATTAAGGAAAACAAAAACAAAACCCTAGAACACTTTCAGATGACTATAAAAGAACAAAATGACAAAGTAAGTAAAAAAATAGAAATGATATGTAATCTATAGAAAGAAATCCAGAAGATTAATGCACTCAGGCAAATGAGTAGAATTGAATCAGTAGAAGACAGAATTAATGAAATGGAAGACAAATATCTCAATACTTCTTTGGAAAAGTATCCATCAGAAAAAAAGAACAAAACAAAATGAGGAAAGCCTAAGGTCCATGTGGGACACCATCAAAAAGAATAACTTACATGTAATCAGAATTTCAGAACAGGAAAAGACAAATAAAACCACAGAGAAAATGGTTGAATATTTGTTGGAAGAGCATTTCCCTGACATGTTGAAAGACAAGAATATATTCATTCAAGAAGTCCAATGAACTCCAAACAGGAAAGACCCCAAAAGAAAATCACCAAGGCATATCATCATCAAACTCAACAAATCCAAAGAAAAGAAAAAATCCTGGAAATAGGACCAAAAAAACCAAACTCACTGCCAATGTGTCAGATCTGACTCATAGCAAGCCCTCTTTGGGTTTCTGAGGTAGTATCACTATAGGAGTAGATTGCCCAACTTTCCTTCTGAGGAGTGGCTAGTGGGTCTGAAGGACCAACCTTCTGGTTAGCAGTCAAATACCTTAGGTACTGTGGTACCAGAAGATAACACAGGAAAAAAGAAAAGTTACCTACAAAGATCAACCAATAAGACTAAGCTCTGATTTCTCAGCAGAAACCATGCAGATGAGAAGGCAATGGGATGGAATATAATATAAAACCCTGAAAAAGAAAAAATTCCAACCTAGAATTATATGTCCTGCAAAATTGTCCCTCAAATATGATGGTGAAATGAGGACATTTCCAGATAAACAGAAAGGGCATTTGTTAAAACCAGACCAATGTTACAAGAGATGTTAAAGGGAATCCTTTGGACTAAGAATCAAAAATAGCAAACAACAACTGACCATTAGCACACATGATGACATAACCCAGAAACCAACACAGCTGTGGAAGCAACCAAAGTAAATAAGTTTACCAAATTGTAAAAAGGGAAACAGAGGCATTTTCAAATGAGACCAATTACAATACAAAATGGTGGAAAAAATAGTGTAGTTACAGAACTTTTAAATATTGAGAAAGTCAAGACAGTTGCAAGATAGAATGGATTGTTCAAACTTGTGAAGAAAATTATAAATCACAGGTTAACCTCAAAGTAAAATGATAAGCCTTCACATCACAATAAAGAAGAGGACAAGCACAAATATTTAGCAAATAATAAAACAATAACAACAAAGGAAATGATAACACTATTCATAAATAAAATGAGCTCAGTACAGAAAATTATATGGAACCATGAAAAATGCATAGCAAAATGACAACAATCAATTCATACTTGTCAGTAATTACAATGAATGTCAATGGATTAAGTGCATCACTCAAGAGACAGAGAGTTACAAACTGGATAAGAAAATATAACCCATCAATATGCTCTAAGACACACCTTAGAGAAAAAGAAAAAATAGACTAAAAACCAAAGGTTAGAAAAAGAAAAAAGTTTGAACCAAAGTTTCAAAAAAGAGCAGGAATGGTAATGCTGATAAAATTGGCTTTAAGACAAAAATCTCCATAAGAGACAAGGAAGGGACATTATATAATGATTAAAAGATCAATTGAAGAGGACATAACCATAATAAATACATATGCATCCAATGAAAAATCCCCAAAATACATAAATCAGATTTTAATAGAATGGAAAAGACAAATAGATGACTCCATAGGCATAGTAGTAGAATTTAATACATTACTTTCAATGAAAGATAGAACAACTGGAAAGAAACTCAACAAAGATGCAGAAAAACTAAACAATACAATCCACCAACTTAACCATATAGACATCTACAAAACACTTCACCCAACAACAGGACACAACAGGACAATATATATTCTTTACATTGCACATGGAACATTTTCCAGGATAGAGCATGTGTCAGATCATAAGTCAAGCCTCAATAAATTTAAAAACATTGAAATCATGCAAAGTATCCTCTGAGATCACAATGCTATAAAATTAGGAAGATCAATGGAAAAAGAGCAAATACATGGAAACTGAATAACACCCTTCATGAAAACAGCTGAGTAATAGAGGGAATAAAAAAAGAAATAAAAAAAAAAAACCTTGAATAAAATGAAAATGAAAACACAACATAGCAAAATATTTGGGACACTGCAAAAAGAGTGATCAGAGGTCAATTTATAGCAATAAATACACACATCAAAAAAGCAGAAAGAGACAAAATCAGCACCTTAAGCCAACATCTCCAAAAATTAGAAGGGCAGAAATGAAAAAAAAAAAAAAAAAAGCTTACAGTAACCAGAGGAAAATAAGTAATAAAGATCCAAGCAGAAAGAAATGAAACAGAAAATAGAAAGACAATAGTAAAAATCAACAAGACTAGAAGTTGGTTTTTGGGAAAGATTAATAAAATTGACAAACTACTGGCAAATTCAACAAAGGACAAGAGGGAGAGGATGCAAATAACATTAATAAGAAATTAATTGGGCAATGTCACAACAGAATCAACAGGTAGTAAAAGGATAATACTCTGACAAATTTGAAAATTTAGAAGAAATGGACAGATTTATAGACATATATTACTGATCTAAACTAACACACACTGAGGTGGAAAATTTGAACAGATCCATAACAAAAGAAGAAATTGAACGGATCATAAAAAAATCACCACCAATAACAGCCCTGGCCCGAAAGGTTTCACTGGAGAGTTCTACCGAATGTTCAGAGGAAAAACTGACACCAATCCCATTCAAACTATTCCAGAACATAGAAAAGAATGGAATCCTCTCAAGTTCATTTTATGAAGCAAGGATAACCTTGATACCAAAACCAGGCAAAGACATCACTCAGAAGGAAAACTACAGACCAATATCCCTCATGAATATAGATGCAAAATTCTTCAACAAAATATTAGCCAACAGACTCCAACAACATATCAAAAAATAGTACATTATGACCAAGTGAGGTTCATACCAGTTATGCAAAGATGGTTCCACATTAGAAAAACAATCAACATCATCACATCACATAAGTAAAATAAAGAAAAAGAACCACATGATCATATCAATAGATGCAGAAAAGGCATTTGATAAAATCCAAAGCCTATTGCTGATAAAAACTCTCAGCAAAATAGTAATAGAAGAGACATTCCTCAACATAATAAAGGACATATATGCAAAACCAACAGCCAATATTATTGTCAATGGAGAGAAACTGAAACCATTCCCCTTGCCAAGAGGAACCAGACAAGGATGCCCTCTATCACCACTTTTATTCAGCATTGTATGGGAAGTCCTAGCCAGGGCAATAAGGCAAGAAAGGGAAATCAAAAGCATCCAAATTAGTAAGGAAGAAATAAAAGTATGCGTATTTCCTGCTGATATGATCCTATACCTAGAAAAGCCAAGAGCCTCAGCAAAAAAATCTACTGGAACTAATTGAGAGATTTAGCATAGTGGCAGGATAAAAGATCAATATCCAAAATCATTTGAATTCCTCTACACCAGCAAAGAGGTTTCTAAAAAGGAAATAAGGAAATCAATACCATTGACAATAGCTACCAAAAAAGGAAAAAAATGTCCTTAAACACACAAAAGACCTGTAGAAAGAAAACTACAAAACATTACTTCAAGAAACTACAGTAGATCTACATAGATGGAAGAACATACTATATTGTGGATAGGAAGATTGAACACTGTGAAAATACCAATACTACTCAAAGCAATCTATACATTCAATGCAATCCCAATCCAGATCCCATCAATATTCTTTTAGAATATGGAAAAACCAGTCACTAATTTTATACGGAAAGGAAAGAGGTAAGCAAAACATTATTGAACAAAAAACAAAACAAAATAGGAGGTCTCATACTCCAGAATCACAAAACCTACTCTATACAGCCACAGCATTGGTCAACACTGCCTGGTATTTGTACAATGACAGACACATAGACCCAAGGAATAGAATGGAAAACCCAGAGATAGATCCACAGAACTATAGTTAGCTGATTTTTAACAAAGAACTGAAATTCATTAAATGGGGAAGAAATGGTCTCTTTAACAAATACTGCTGGCAAAACTGGATATTCATGCAGAAAAATGAAACAAGATCTGTACCTCACACCATGCACAAAACTTACTCCAGATTGATCAGAGACTTAAATGTGAAACCTAAAGCTATAAAGTTCCTCAAGGAAAAAACAGCGACAAATTTAGGAGCCCTAATTTATGGCATGAATAGACTGTCAAGCATAACTCAAAATGCACAAACAGCAGAAGATAAACTAGATGAATGGGACCTTCTAAAATGTAAATTTTTATGTGCTTCAAAAGACTTCTCTGAACTAGCAAAAAGAGAATGTACAGATTGGGAAAAAAAAATATTTGGCTATGATATATCTGAAAAGGGATTTATTTCAAAAATTTATAGAAAACTCCAACAGCTCAAGAACAAAAAGACAAACAATCCAATTAAAAAAATGGAGAGAAGAAATGAATAGACACTTCACCAAAGAGGATATTCAGGCAGCCAACAAACATATGAAGAAATGTTCATGATCACTAGCCATTAGAGAGACGCACATCAAAACAACAATGGGATACCATCTTGTTCCAGCACTAATAGCAAAGACTGAAAATAACAAATGCTGGAGAAGATGTGGAGAGATTGGGAATCTCATATATTGGTTTTGGGACTTTCAAATGATACAACCACTGTGGAAAGCAGTATGGAGATTCCTTATGAAGTTAGAATTAGAAGTATCATTTGATCCAGCAATCCCATTATTAGGCATATATCCTAGAGAAGTGAGAACCAGGACAAGAACAGATATATGCACACCCATGTTCATCTCAACACTATTTATGATAGCCAAAAGATGGCAACAACCTAGATGCCCATCAGCAGAAGAATGGATAAGCAAACTATGGCACATGCATACAATGGAATATTGTGCAACACTAAATAATGCACAATCTACAAAATGTCACATAACATGGAAGAACTTGGAGGACATTATGCTGAGGGAAATAAACATAGTAGGACAAATATTGTATTAGTTCATTATTGTAAAAAGTCAAGGAAAGGTTTATATATGGAAGGAAACTTTCTTTGTTGGATACCAGGGGTGGGAGGGGAGGGGAGGGAACATTGCAAAAATGAAAATAAATAAATAAATAAAAATAAATAGATTTTGGTTATATGTATTTAAGCCATATAACAAAATTACTTACAAGAAATTACATATACAAAAGGGTCAATGATTTTTGGAAGTATTTCTAATTTTGAGATGGACAGCAGGGAACAAAATAAAGCCTACTCTAAGACCTTATCCTATGTCCCTTTGCTAAAAATAGTCTGAAGTTTGAGAAAGGCATTTCTTGTGTTCCTATATTAGGAGTCCACCATGGCTAATATTTTATTACAGTTTACAAATTCCATGCTCTAAACAATAGGAGTGAAGCACTTCTATTCCACTTGGAAAGTTCCATCAGTAAGTCTTCATGGTTTTTTTTAAATCACTCCCATGAAACACTTCTTACCTTCCATGACCAATGCTCTTTACATATAGTAACACATACACACATACACCAGCTTCCCTTCAGGAAGAGAGGAAATTGTCTGAGTGAACAGATTGGATAGGGGATAAATTGAAATGAAGTTCTATCTGAGTTGGACCTTGAAAAATCAGCAAATTTCAGCAGATGAAGACCTAGGCAAGGTTTGAAGAGAGGTGCCAAATTAGGTAGAAAAGAAATGGT
>NW_006922137.1:408194-415164 GCF_000298275.1 Orycteropus afer afer
AACCTTCCTTCCGAGGAGTGGCTGGTGGGTTTGAACCGCCAGCCTTCTGGTTAGCAGTCAAGTGCCTTAGGCACTATGCTACCAGAGCTCCCGAAACTATAAAGTACACAATCCAAAAAAAGAAAAAAATGATGTGGCATGGATACTCACAATACCTTGGAAAGGTGATTGGTGTTTACCTCTTCTGTAAAATCCTTTGCCTTTTATTATTTTTATTATTCTAAAAACTAAGTATTATTGAAGTTTTATTTGAAGGGCTTATATTGTAGTTTAGGGCTCAAGTTCTAATCAATGGATTTCACAGTATATTCTTTCTCCTCTGAGGGAAGTTTTGCCTCTGACCATTCCTTGGGTAGACGTGAACCAAAGAGAAAACAGGACATGTACAGATGGAAGGCAAGAACAGAAATATAGAAATGCTAAAGAAATATAAGCCCCCAAAAGAAGATGTAGTTACCAGAATCCTAGAATTCATGATAGAAAATAATACACCGTGGACCTGGGCTAAGAATAGAACCATTGACAAATAAATATTCCATGAAAGTGGCACCAAGGTTACTGGTGTAACAGTTTCTTACTTTACTGTCAAACATTTGAATCTTTCCTAGTGAGGACATTTTTATAGCACTTTGTGTTTAGAATTGCACATCTGAAGTGGCACATAATACAAAAATAGAGACTCTCAGCTATAAATCGTGTTTTGCAAAGTGAAAGCTGCATAATAATGAATATTAAGATCCCCTCCCCCATTTTCATTTTTTCTTCTTTGCTAAAAAAAATCATTCTGGGAATGAATTAGAAGTCAATGGCAAAGTAATAGAAAATGCTGACGTGTGGAAATTTCTTCACAAGAAATGAATCTAATGTCTAGTGTTGTGAGCCAATTTTTACATAAAACCTGGTCTAGACAGGAGATCCTCCCAAGGACTCATTCCACCTGCAAGAATCTTTAAGGTGGAAAAGTTATAGGGTACCTAAGAAGCTACTATACTGATGTTTTGTTCCACAAATTTTGTTTCATTACTTCTAAATCTTGTCTCAGAGACCAAAAACGACAAGGTCACATCAACATTTGGGATAGAAGATAACTATGAATTTGCTGAATTGTTGCACAGAACTGTTTTTGGGTTCCATTTCTGAAGGCAAGAATTGAACTCCAGGTTAGAGATTAGTATTCATTCATACAAGTGCAAATCCAGAGCACTTTACATAAACAAACTCACCAAAAAAGCAAACCATCAAGCCGACAAAATATAGTAAGTGCATGTTGAAAGCAGAACCCAAATACTGCTTCACTTGGCACCCAGTGAGAGAAACATAGACAAAAAGAAAGAAACTATTCCAGCCTTTCCTTTTACCTCATCAACCTCAGCACAAATCATTCTTAAAAGATGGGGACTCCTAGGTGCTTAAATATAACTGCTTAAAGACCCAATGGAGACAAAAGTAAATATTCATTCATATTTTATGGGAATTTCAGGTGAAAAATAACTTTTTCCTATTGAATTCAAGGGAACTGGGAACATTCTTGATCTGACAGGCACCAGATAAAGTGATGATACTATCAAACAGAATAGAAAACCAAAATTTTCAGCATGGAAAATGTTTTAAAACCACATGAGAGAAGCTCTGATATAATTTGGCTGATAACCAGAAGGTCGCTGGTCTAAACCTACTAACTACTCTGTGGGAGAAAGATGAGGCAGTCTGCTCTGTAAAGAGTTACAGCCTGTTGCATTGTGGGAAATTGCAGTCAATGCCATGAAAATGTATGTGAACTGCTGTATGGAAAGTGAATTTTCTCTGTAAACTTTCACCCAAATCACAATAAAAAAAAAAAAAAAATTGTCAGCACAAGGCATGAAGAAAGCATTGTTCATCAGTAACATGTAGCCTCATGATCATTAACACAGGCTGACATATACATGATTACTAAGCCCTGAGATTTAAAAAAGAAAAAGTATTCAAGAAAAAAAAAAAAAAGTTACAGCCTCGGGGACAGTTCTATTCTGTCCTATAGGGTTGCTATGAGTTGGAACTGGCTCAATGGCATTGAGTTTTGTTTGGTTTCTAAGATACATGATATTCAGCCTTCCGGATGCTATTTTTGTTTTTGTTAAACAAAGCATGTTTCCTGTGAGCAGATACTTACTGATTTACTTATCTGGAGATGGCTTATTATGCAATAATAGTTTTCTGGATCCCAATAAAGAATCTACATGTTAATAAGTAAGAACTGTAATTGCTAGATACATACAAAATATTTGTTTAATAAAACTCACTAACTTTATACATAATAGCAACATTCAGAGCCTGATTCACATTTACATTAACTTCCTATGTCTAGTTTCTGATTTCCTACTCCAACTGAAAGGTAAGTTGTTGCTTTATCAATAATAAAAAAAACTTCACAAGTCAGGGCAGACAGAGACATATATCTGGGTAACTCCTGTGGACATGACATTACTACAGTATAACATGTAAATATGTTCTTTTAAAATATTTCTTTACTTACACTAACAGGCATAAATTTTAAGGGTTTAATAACATGAGTTTTGAAAAATACATAAATCTGTGTAACCATCATAATAGAACATTTCCATTATGGCCCGCCATTAGTCTGATTGCTATCACCACAGATTAGTTTGGTCTATTCTTGAACTTTGTATGAATGAAATCATGCATATCTATTCTTTTGTGTACAACTTCTTTCATTCAACCTATTGTACTCAAGAGTCACTCATGTAGCCAGCATCAGTAGTCTATTCTTTTTTTTATTATTGCTGAATAATAAATAGTTCATTGTAAGAATATACTAGGATATGCTTACTCGTTCTCCTTTTAATGGATATTTCAATTATTTCTATTTTTAGGCTCCTATGAGTAAAACTGCTGTACACATTTCTGTGCCAGATACAAATCTTTGCATGTATATCAATTTTTATATCTCTTGATTTAATACCTAGGAATGGAATTTCCAAACTGTGAGATAGATGTATATTTAACTTTATAAAAAAATTATCATTTTTTCAAAGTGGCTATCCAATTTTACATTTCAATTTTAGTCTAGTGGGACTGTGTAATTTCACTGTGGTTTTGATGTGCAGTTCCTTGACGACTATTGATGTTGAGTGTCACTTTTTCATGTGCTTAATCATCATTTGTGTATCTATTTTTTTTTTTTTTTTTGGTGATGTGCCTAAGTCTTTTGCAATTTTTAAAATTCACTTCTTTTATATTTTCTTTATTGCTTTTCAGCATTTTTTTTTCTTATCTTGGTAGAAGTCCTTTATCAGATATACATACTGAATATTATCACATCCAATAGATGAGTTGTCTTTTCATTATTTTTTGCACATAAACCTTTACTTGACTTTTTACAATAGTGATCTCATACAATATTTGCCCTGCTGTGGTTAATTTCACTCAGCATTATGTCCAATAGGTTCATTCAAGTTATGAGGTGTCTCGCATGGTCATCATTATTCATTAATGTTGAGCAGTATTCCATTGTGTGCATGTACCATAATTGGCTTATCCATTCATCTGTTGATGTGAACTTAGGTTGTTTCTGTCTTCTTGCTATTGTGAATAATGCTGTGATAACCAGATGAACTTATTCTCTCAAGGTGCTTATTTTTGTCTCTGCCCATTTTTAAATTGGAGTGTTTGTCTTTTTGTTTAGGTGTTGAAATTTTCTATAAATTTTGGTGATTAGTCCCTTGTCCAGTATATCATTGCTATTTTTTTCCCCCAGTTTGTAGGTTTTTTTTCTCTCTTTTGTTGAAGTTATTGATGTACATAAATGTTCAGTTTTTCGGAGGCCCCATTCATCTAGTTTGTTTTCCACTGTTTGTGGTTTCTTAGTTATCTTTGGTAGTGTATTTATCCCATGTATTAGGGCCATTTTAAAGCATTTGGCTGCTAACTACAAGGTCAGCAGTTTAAACCCACAAGCTGCCTGCAGGAGAAAGATAAAGTAGTCTGTTTCTGTAAAGATTTTACAGCCCTGGAAAGCCTATGGGGGCAGTTCTACTCTGTCCTAAAAGGTCGCTATTTGCTGGAATCAACTCCATGGCAGTAGTATCAGGGGTCTTACATTTGTCTTTATTTTTTCTTTGATGTTCTTTATACTTTTAGGTTTTAGAGTTAGGTCTTCGATCCATTTTGAGTTAGTACTTGTATATGGTGAGAGATATAGATCCTGTTTCATTTTTCTATAAATAGATCTCCAGTTTTGCCAGCCCTATTTGTTAAAGAGATTATTTTTTTCCCATTTAATGGGTTTCAACTCTTTGTCAAAGATCCACTGTGTGGCTGGTGAGTTTGAACTGCCAGCCTTCTGGTTAGCAGTCAAATGCCTTAGGCACCGTCCACAGGTGGATGAATTTACTCTTGAGTTCTCCATTTGTTCCATTAGTATGTGTCTCTCATTGTACCAAATACCAGGTTATATAGACAATTGTGGCAGTATAGTAGTTTTTGAGATTGGAGAAAGTGAGACTTCCTATTTCATTATTCTTTAGTAGTGCTTTGCTTTCCTCTCCACATAAAGTTGGTGATAAAGTTTTCCATCTCTTTAAAGAACGATGATGGAATCTGAATTGGAATTGCATTTTATCTGCAGATGACTTTGGGTAGTACCAACATTTTCACAGTGTTAAGTCTTCCTATTCATGATCATTCTTCCAATTATGTAGATCTCTCATTTTCTTGTAGCAGTGCTTTGTAGTTTTCTTTGTATAGGACTTTTGTGTCTCTGGTTAGATTTATTATTAAGTATTTAGTCTTTTGGATAGTTGTTATGAGTTCTATTGGTTTACTACCAATTTTTTTTTCAGAGTTCTCTTTGATATTTGAGAGGAATCTGACTGATGTCTGTGTGTTAATATTGTACCTACCAGTTTGCTGAATCCTTCCACAATCTTTAGTAGTTTTTTTTGTCAAGTCTCTAGGATTTTCTATATACAGGATGATATCATCTGCCAAAAGGAATAGTTTTACTTTTTTTTTTTCCCCAATTTGGATACCATTTGTTGTCCTTTCTTGCCTTATTGTTCTTGGTAGGACTTGCAATACAATATTGAACAGAACTGAACAAAACCGAACTTACTGCCATCTGTCAGATCATTTCGATTCAACTCATAGTAACTCCTTCTTGGGTTTCTGAGGCAGTATCCCTATGGAAGTAGATTTCCCAATCTTCCTTCTGAAGAGTGGCTGGTGGGTTTGAACCACCAGCCTTCTGGTTAGCAGTCAAATTCTCTAGACACTATGCCACCAAAGACAGGAGTGGTAATAAAGGGTCTCATTGCCTAGTTCCACATTTTCAAGGTAAATGTTTTAAATATCTCTCAATTAAGAATAATGTTGGCCATTGGTTTGTATATATGGCCTTAATTATGTTGAGGAATTTCTTTTATATTCTTATTTTTCTGAGTGTTTTTTTATTTTTTTTTTAAATCAAGAATAAGTGTTGGGTTTTGTCAAATGCCTTTTCTGCATCTACTGATATGATTATATTTTTATTTTTTCCTTAGTTTCATTTGCTTGGTGATTATGTAGATTGTTTTCCTAATGGTGAACCATACTTGCATACTTGGTATGAATTCCACTTGGTTATGATGTATTATTTTTCTGATATGTTGGTGAAGTAATTGGGTAGTAATTTGTAGAGAATGTTTGCTTCAATGTTCATGAAGGATATTAGTATGTAATTTTCTTTTTTAGTGATATCTTCACCTGGTTTTAGTATCAATTATTCTTACTTTTTTGAATGAGTTAGGAAGTATTCCATCCTTAACTATGTTGTGGAATAGTTTAAGTAGAATAGGACTCAGCTCTCCCTTGAATGTTGGATAGAATTTGCCAGTGAAGCCGTTTGGGACAGGACTTTTTTTTTTTTTTTTTTCAATTGACTTGTTCCATTTCTTCTTTTGTAATGTATCTGCTCAAATTTTCTACCTCAGTTTGGGTTAGTTTGGATAGGCAATGTGTTTCTAGAATTTGTTTTCTTTTAAGTTTCAAAATTTGTTGGAGTACAATTCTTCATAGTGTTCTGTTATTTTTATTTTTATTTCAGTTGGTTCTGTTGTAACATTGCCTATTTCCTTTCTTATTCATACCATTTGTATCTTCTCCTTTTCTTTTTTTAAATTTGCCAGTGGTATCTGTTTTATTAATCTTTTCAAAGAATCAACTTCTAGTCTTGTTGATTCTTTCTATTGTTTTTCTGTTGAATATATTTCTCCTGTATTCTTTATTATTTCCTTTCTTCTGGTGACTTAGACATTATTTTTAACTGTTCTTTTCCTCATTGTGGGAGGTGTTGGGTTAAGGGGTTTATTTATTTTTTATTATTTTTTCATGTATACATTTATTACTATAAATTGTCCTCTGAGCACTGTTTTTACTGTGTCCCAAACATTTTGATATGTTGTGTTCTCATTATCAGTTGATTCAAATAATTTATTTCATTTTTAGTTTCTTCTATTACCCAGCAATTCAGTTTCCATGTATTTGATTTTTGTTTCCTTGATCTTCCTGTTGTTGAATTATAATTTTATAGCATTGTGATCTGAGAAGAAAATTTGTAGTATTTTAATGTTTTTAAATTAATTGAATTTTGCTTTTTGACATATATTTTGAAGAATGTTTCGTGTTCACTGGAAAGAAATGTTTATTGTGCTGCTGGTGGTAGACTATTCTATATATATCCATGAGGTTTAGTCAATTAATTGTGTTGGTTAGATCTTCTGTATCTTTGTTGAGTTTCTTTGTAGTTGTTCTGGCCATTGATAAAACTGATGTCTTAAAGTTCCCTGCTACTATTGTAGGAGCTCTGGTAGCATAGTGCCTAAAAGTACTTGACTGCTAACCAGAAGGCTTGTGGGTCAAACCCACCAGCCACTCCTTGGAAGGAAGATGGGGCAATCTACTTCCAGAGTGACACTGCCTCAGAAACCCAAGG
>NW_006922137.1:417914-418467 GCF_000298275.1 Orycteropus afer afer
TGCAGTGAGCAACCAATCAGTGGAGATGAAGTTCCCTCAGGGGTGTGACCTGCTTCTAATATATATATATATATAAAAGCTTCCTGAGAAAATGCTCAGAATTTCTGTTGGATCTGGATACTGCATCTAACTTATCATCTTGTTTTGGGAGCTGAACCAGTGGTGTGCCATATTGCCTGCTGATTTTGGAATTGTTGCCTTCATAACCTGTAGCCAACAATCTGCCATTATACCTGTTAATATTGAATTCATCGCCCACTGAACTCAGCAACTTTCTATACAGCTTCCCAATCTTGGGTTCATCAGCTCCTGCAGCTGCTTGAGTTGGGAATGACCTCCAACTTGACAGTTGACCTACAAATTTGGGACTTGGGACTTCCCAGACTGTACAACTGTGTGAGCCATTTCTCTGACATAAATCTCTCTCTCTATGTATATAGTTATAGTGCCTAAGGCATTTGACTGCTAACCAGAAGGCTGGCAGTTCAAACTCACCAGCCACTCCTCAGAAGAAAGGTAGGGCAATCTACTTCTATATTGATACCACTTTGGA
>NW_006922137.1:419884-420946 GCF_000298275.1 Orycteropus afer afer
TTTTTTTTTTTTCTTTCAAGGTTTTATATATATCATCCCATTGCCTTCTTGCCTGCATGGTTTCTGCTGAGAAAACAGAGCTTATTCTTATTGGTTCTCTTTTGTTGTTAACTTCTCATTTTTACAGAGTTGCTTTCAGGGTTCTTTCTTTGTCTTTCATTTTGGAAAGATTGATTATGATATGTCTTAGTGATTTCTTTTAGGGTCTATCTTATTTTGGGTTTGCTGATCTTCTTGAATGCATATCTTCTTGTCTTTCATATTAGCTAAATTTTCTTCCAACAAATCTTTAACAATTTTCTTAGTGCTTTTTTTTTTTTTGTCTCTTCCTGTATGAATGCTGATAACACGTTATCACTCTTAACAGTGTTTCACATCATTCTTAGCCTTTCTTCTTTTGTTTTCATTGTTTTATGATTGTTTCTGTAACAGATTAGTCTTAAGAGATTTGTCTTCAGTCTTGCTAATTCTATCTTCTATTGATTTAAGTCTACTTTGTCCTTCCAATGAGTTACCTATTTCTGAAATTTTAGCATTAATATTCTGCATTTTTATTTCTTTTATTTTCTTTTTTCAGTATGACTTTCAATTTTCCATGTATTGTTCTTGTATTTAAAAAAAAAAAAAAAAATTCTTCAAGAGTTTTGTCTGTGGTTCCCTTGATTTTTTGTGCAGTTTTCTCAAATTTTCTCTTATCTCTCTGAAGGTATCTAAAGGTAATTTTTAAAAAATTCCTTAACAAGTAGTTCCAATAGCATTTCTTAGTATGGGGATCTTTCTGACCCTGTATTTTGGTCATTTGTATAAGCCATCTTGTCCTGTCTTGTACGTGTGTGTGTGTGAGATTTGAAATAGTCTATTTTCCATGAGTTGTTGTTCTCTTTTTGTATGAATTTCTTGATTTCATGTTGGTTTGGTTGTCCCTGAATTTTTATTTTGTTTTGTTTTTATATATCCAGGGAACAAGGTGGACATATTGCTCTACTCACTCATTTGGCAGCATTGGTGTACTCACCACCTGTTTCCAGGTGTATTTGGTAGTAAGTTTGAGTGTGGATAGGA
>NW_006922137.1:421626-422625 GCF_000298275.1 Orycteropus afer afer
ATATAAGTGTGGGGGGGTGGACAGAGGAGAACTAAGAAGAAAGAAAAGAGAACAAAAAGAAAAAGAAAAAAATTTAAAAGAAGAAAAGCATGACAATACTGACAAAAGCGCTAGCTTCCAAACATGATTGCACAGAAATTCAGTGTTCACTCCATAAATATGTGCACTTTTGACTGGAAAGGGGCATGAGTGGGCACTGAGAGTCTAGGAAAGGAGTACCTGGTCTGCAGGATCCAAAAGAAGAAAAGTAAAAGGGTAAGGGAAGAAGAAGAAAACAAAGGGAAAGAAAAGTAGGGAAGAATTATGAAAAATGATAAAGGTAAATAAGAAAATAAAAAGCTGCAGTACTGGCAGAGGTGTGGTGGTTGATTGGATACCTGGTGGGTGAAGGTGAGGGACTGTTCTTCACCAAAAAATTGTTCAAGGTAAGGGGGGAGGTCTCACCTCTCTGGTTGCTGATCACTGATGAGGGTGCTGGTGTAGTCCTAGGCAAGCAGAGCCAGTTATCTGGTTTCTGCTATAATTTGAATGCTGCTTGCAATAATTCAAGGAGCTCTAGTAATTTTGTGGTTAAAGCATTCAGTTGCCAACCAAAAGATCAACTTTTTGAACCTAGCAGTCTCTCTATAGGAGAAATATGAGGCAATCTGCTTACCCTCTGTCACTATGAGTAGGAATCAACTTGATGGCAGTAGGTTTTCTTTTGCTTTCTTCGTGGATGATGTTCTTGGAGTCATCCCACAATTCCTCTGTTTTTTTTTTTTTTTGGTTTTCAATAATTTAAATGGCTGCACTGTGCTGGTTGGCACTTTGCTGCTTCCTGTTCACAGTTTTCAATCTCTTCCTTTCATTGGTGTTTGATCTACTTCTTTTTCCTTTCTTTTGAAACTCTGTCACCTGTATCCATTTCACTTGGTTTCTCAAGTCTTTGTTGTAGAGAGTCTGGATAGTGAATCTGCCTAGTCTACTATCTTGGATCCTCCTTTTATATTCTTTAAA
>NW_006922137.1:423725-425604 GCF_000298275.1 Orycteropus afer afer
AGTCTTATAAATACTTATAAAAATTTAGAAGAAACAGAGCACTTCTCAATCAATTATGTGAGTCTTCAGGAGAAAAGACTTGGACACCTGTTCCCATAAATACTTCTGCCTCAGAAACCCTATGACACAGTTCTGCTCTGTCATATGCAGTTGCTATGAGGTGGAATGGACTTGATGACAGACAGCAAGAAGTGTAACCTTGATACCAAAACAGGAGACAGACAATATAGAAGACAAAAGTTATAAAAATAAAATAACTACATGGACATAGATTCAAAAATCTCAGCTATATCTAGCAAATTGAGTGCAGCAAAACAATACTTGTCATCACCAACTTTGGTTTATGTAGGAAGGTGAGTGCATTTTAACATTAGATACACAATGCTATTCACTGTGTTACCAGTTTAAGGGAGAAAAATGAAATGGCTACCTGAAAATATAAACAAAAAGTATTTGGTAAAATTTCAACATTCAGCCATGCTTAGAAGTCTTGGACAAACACGACTGGAAAGGAAGAATGAGAATTATCTTAATCTGATAAAAAGTATCTAAAAAAACCTAACTTCATTGTTCCTAGTGAACTTTGGAAAGCTTTCCCTTTGAAATTGAGATTAAGAAAAGAATGTCTTTTATTCAAACAGGTCTAGGGAGGTAACAGTTAGTACTTATGGGGCTAAGAGAATAGACAGATAGGTAGATAAATAGATGGATATTGCAAAAATTCGAAAGGAAGAAAAAAATTATCATTATTCACACATATTTACAAATGGTATGATATAGACAAGGAGCACTGGTGGTGCAGTGGTTAAGTGCAGTCACTCCATGGGAGAAAGATGTGGCAATCAGTTTCCACAAAGATTTACAGCCTTAGAAACTCAATGGGGCAGTTCTATTTTGTCCTATAGGGCCCACTATGAATAAGAATTGACTTGATGGCAGTGCTTTTTTTTTTTTTTTTAAATGTGGCAAGTTTACTGGATACAAAATCAGTATACAGAGATTACTTTTATTTCTCTAAATACCAATGAGAAATTTAGAAAAATAAAATTAAGTAACTCCATTTATCTCCATATATATATGCTATTTTTATAGCATCAAAATTTTTCATTTGGGTAGTAGAAACTAACAAAGTACATTCAATTAAGGTGAATTCTATAATATTTTCTAAAAAATAAAAATTTAAACAAGGGGAGAAATATGATATCATCATGGTTTGAAAGACTAATGCTGTATACGTGCCAATTTTTCCCAATTTTGATGTAATCACTAATTGAAAGCCTCCAAATGACTTTTTTTCATTTATTTTTTTGAATTTGAAACAGTGATTTTGAAATTGAAATGAAAAATGGGAAGGACAAAGATACACTGCAATAGAACAATATGGAAGAATTTATTCAACTGGATATTAGTATGTTTTATTGATATTTAGTGCTGCGGATTATAAATCAATGTGTTATAAATCCTGAACTCCTGTATCTGTGAATGTAATTTCATCGGGAATAGGACTGTCTCTGAAAGTTAATGTTATGTTAATGGGACCATAAAAGCATAGGGTGTTTTTTAAGTTAATCACATTTGGGAATAGTTTTAAAAATAGAGCAGACTCAGCACAGTGAAGGAAGTACGAATGGGAAAAGATTGATGTCACTCAGTGATCACCAAGAAATCAAGGAAGAGAAGCTGAAAGAGGCAAGAACTTTTCCCCCAGAGTGGACAGAGGGAGAGAATTCCCCTAGAGCTGGTACCCTGAATTCAGATTTCTAACCTCTTGAACTGTAAGAAAATAAATCTCTGTTCTTTAAAGCCACCCACTTGATTTAAGCTACAGCCACACTAAGAAACTAAGACATAGTAAAGAAGATAGTATTATATTGATGTA
>NW_006922137.1:426674-427616 GCF_000298275.1 Orycteropus afer afer
TACAGTTACACACAACATGAGTGAATTTTAAAATCATGACAAAATGAATAAAATAAGCTAGATGTATGGAATATTACTCCCTGATTTTTTTATAAAATGTCAAATAAAGGAATAAAGTATACCTTCTTTCTGTTTGCTTGTCTTAATGCATAGCTATTGCTGTTGTTGTTGTGTGCCATTGAGTTGGGCCCAACTCATAGCAACCCCTCCTTGGGTTTCTGAGGCAGTATCACTAAGGAAGTAGATTGTCCAACCTTCCTTCTGAGGAGTGGCTGGTGGATGCATAGCTAGGTGCTAACAAAGAAAAACAAGTAAATGATTACTATAAAATCAGGGTAGTAATTTCTTCCAGGAGATTTGGTGGCATTGTTTTAAATCTTAATGTGGCATGGTGGGGAAAGGACCTTATTACAAGAGAATATGCTGTATGATGTTTTATTAAACTGTAAATTCATGTTTTATGCATTTATGTACATTTTATTTCACTACAAATATGTGTTAAGTAAATAGCACAAAATGTATACTATGTCGTAGTGTGAGATAATCCCACACAAAACAATTATCTGAAAAAGACTGCTTCTTTTTGAAGCATTTATCACATCGCATTATCTTCCCTAATGACGTGAGATAAATGAGGTGCCTCTGGTTCCATTTTCAGATATGCTATATATTCTTGTTGATATTGGGGAAAGAGGAGTTTTCATTCTCTCTTGGGTTTTATTTGAAAGTCAAGTCACACATAAAATAGCCAAGGGGCATTTGCAAACTGATCTCAAAAGGTAGGTCAGGATTCAGATCCTCGCTGCCTTGACGGCGTCTCTTTAATTAACAAAGTAGAGGATCTAATGGAGAAACCTCCAAGTGCCACTGCAGTTAATGGTCTGTTACCATTTCACTTTAAATATCTGGGGATAGAGGGCTTAACCCAGGAAAAGGGCCTTG
>NW_006922137.1:428431-430137 GCF_000298275.1 Orycteropus afer afer
TTTTTTTTTTCTCAGAAAAGAACATTTAAATCCTCCTCCAATTAAGCACAACAGAAGAAAGAAGCTGAAAGTGCATTTAGTGCAAATACTGGATATACTTCTGTTTTCTCTCCCCTCTAATGCATTGAGATCTAGAGAAGCTGGTGAACGCAAATAACCAATTTGATCAAGTCATTGGGACTGTTTAGTGGCTGAGTGGAGGTTTCTCAGAATATGTGGAATGAATAGGATTTCTATTAGAAATAAGACTCCTATTGTAAGAACTAAAGTTCCCTAAATGGCACAAATGGTTTCTGTTTCACTTCTAAACTAAATTTGTCAATTTGAACTTACCCGATGGCCTCGTGGAAGAAAGACCTGGTTATCTAATTCTGTAAAGATTGCAGCCAAGAACACCCTATAGAGTAATTCTACTCTGTTAACACACAGAGAAGCCATGATTTGGAATCAACTTAATGACAATGGGTTTAGTCTTTTCCTGGTTTGTTAAGAATTCCGTTCTCAACTTTTAGACTCTGGACGTAGGCCCATTATACTGCCATGTGTTTTTTTCTCTGATGGTTTCAGTAGTCTTAGGCAAGGATAAGTTAGGAGAAATTTTACTTTGTTACTCTTTCCTCCATACTTTAGTGTGATAACTACATGGATGTTTTAAGGTGATTCTCAGACATACAGTAGAAGCTGTTTATCCTGTTGTCTTTCTCCACATGAACATTCACTAGTACAAAACCACAACTGAACACATGGTGCCTTGCACACAGTGGAAACACCGTATCTACTGATGTGTTCGTATTGTTGGTAACAGCCATCTATTTGACTCCATGGCAGCTCCACCCAAAATAGTATCAGACTATTGTGATTTATATGGTATTTCACTGGCTGATATTTGGAAGTAAATTATGTGGCCATTTTTGCCTAATCCACCTTACTTTGCAAGCTCTGTTAAAATATATTCACATATAAATGTCCACTGAAAAAGATGTGTTGGCTGCATTTGAGGTGCATTGGTTGAGAATCAAACCCGTGTCTCTAGCATGGACCCGACTCATAGCAAAGGTAAGAATTCTACCATCGAACCACCACTGACAGCCCTATTGATTGTATTAGATCTTCTTTAGATTTTATTTTGTCTAACTAATCTAAAATGCAAGAGGTTTTATAGACCTACTTCGTTTTATTTCATTTTTCTTTACTGAGCTTGGCAGATACTGCATTTATTACAAATGGAAGGCTTGTGGTAACCCTCCATTGATCAAGTCTATCAGTGCCATTTTTCCCATAGCGTGTGCTCACTTATATCTCTGAGTCACATTTTGTAATCTCACAATATTTCAAACTTTAGGAGGTCTCACACACCTTGATCTTAAAACTTACTACATAACCACAGTAGTAAAAACAGGCTGGTATTGGTACAATGACAGACACATAGATCAGTGGAATAGAATTCAGAACCCAGAAATAGATCCATCAATCTATGGTCAGCTGATTTTTGACAAAGGACTGAAATCCATTTAATGGGGAAGAGATTGTCTCTTTAACAAATGGTGCTGGCAAAACTGGCTATCCATATGTAGAAAAATAAAACAAGATCCGTACCTCACACCATGCACAAAGCTCACTCCAGATGGATCAAAGACTTCAATGAGAAACCTAAAACTATAAAGTTCCTCAAGGAAAAACTAGGGGCAAACTTAAGGGCCCTAATT
>NW_006922137.1:445308-464746 GCF_000298275.1 Orycteropus afer afer
GAGTCTAACAACTCGATGGCACCTAACAAAAACAACAGAACAGAACCTGCAACATCTCTCAAGTATGCTTGTATTTGATTTTCTTGCTTGTATAATAACGCCATGTCCAGTCATAGCATGTTCAGCAATTTGAACTTTAGGTAATATTGCTACTGGATCAATTCTTAGGATTTTCTGGAACACCAATTCTTCTATGGTATGTGATGTCACAAGACAAATTAGAATCTCAAAGCTGGCAAGTGCAGGACATAAAGACAAGAAAAAAGAACAAATCATTCACCTTTGAAGTTGCTCAGCAATTTACACTGAGTAGGTGGGCCAGAGTAGGCTATTGTTGGCAAAAAGCCTTTTCTGTGGCTGAAGAGACAATGAGCACCCCCCTCATTTGTAATTTGAGGCCTGTGTTAGAATCTGTCACAGAGGATCATCACAATGGTGGGTGAGAAACAACACTAAAGAAAAAAAAAAATAAAGACACAGCAAGGGATGCTTATTTACATATTTTAATGAAAACAAATTATCTCTCCTGAAAGTAATTAATTGTGAAATTAATTAATTATGTGGCAGTAGTAAGGGGAAAATAGTATTTGAGATTTTTCAGTACATTCCAGTAATAAGTAAACAATTATTTAAGTTGAGATATTTTGTTAAGTAATTCTTTATTGAAATCTTGGGATATCAAGGCATTTTTCCCCCTACTCTTGCTATACCAATATGCAGCAGTTACACAATTAGCAAGAAATTGCTCTTGTGTATTTCTTTCAACTTTGAAACAGGCATTTGGAAAGTGGTGAAGAATGGAGATACAATAGAATTCCAGAGAATCACAGACTTGGCTTTGAAATACTTATTCAAGCAAAACTCACATTGATTGTCATGTCAATTTCTCAGCATGCCTGAAGAAAAATAAGCTAAAAACACAGAATCTAATATATGGAAGGAAATCTTCAGACTATCTAATCCAGTTTTTTTTTTTTTTACATGATGCAGAAAACTTTCCCACTGCAACACCATCAGAAAATCACTCAGTTTTCATTAACCAAATTGCTTGACTTAGAACTCACTGCCTTACTGTAATTGTGGAACAGCTGTTACTCACTTTCTCCTTATAATTTGTATCCCTCAGACTCATTTTTACTTTCAAGCAGCATAAGATTTGTCTAAGCACTCTCCTACGTTTTGTTGTGGTGGTTGTCATGTGCTATGGAGTTGGCTTTGACTCTTAACATATGTAACAGAACAAAAATGTTGCCCCATCCTGTGCCATTTTCATAATCACTGCTATGTGTGAGCCCATTGTTACAACCACTGTGTCAATTGTTTTCATTGAGTGTCTTCCTTTCTTGTGCTCACCATAAACTTTACCTAGCATGAGGTTCCTGTCCAGTGATTAGTCCCTCCAGATGACGTGTCCAAAATAAGCACCACCCTTGCTTCTTAGGTACTTTCTTGCTACACGTCTCACAAAAGATTTATTCATTCTGGCATTCCATGGTATACTGAATATTCTTCTCTAGCACCACAGTTCAAATGTGTCAATTCTCCTTCCACTGTTAGTCTCTCAAATAAGGACATACTTGATTATTCTCGTCCTTGCATGTCTTCTCTGATTCAGACAAAACATTCCTGTTACTCTTACAAACTGAGATGTAGCATGATTTACCTACTAGTCACTGTTCTGGATGTTTTTATTTGAAAGAGATTTAGTGCACAAATATCTTCTTTGAAATTTAGTTTCCCAAACCTGACAGTAAGTTCCAGACACAGAGTGGAGTAGAACAGTCATCACAAGGGACCAGTTAACCAGTTGCTAAAAATGCAAGTCTTCTTTTTCCTGTGCTCCTGAAATACATTTAAGAGGTACTGATTAGCCACATTAGTACAAAGGGTACTGATTAGGTACTGATTAGACAGACTGCTCAAGTGTCTTTACCAGATGAGTGACAATAGACAAATTACTTGACCTCTCTGTCTCAGTTCCTTCATTAGTAAAGTGAGGGTAATTAGGGTTGTCATAAGATTAAATAAGCTAATATTTATAAAGTGCTTAGAATAGTACTTGACACATAGTGTTTCCTAGTGCTGCCCTAACCACAAACTTGGTGGTTTAATACAAGAGAAATTTATTGTCTCATAGTTCTGGAGGCCAGAATTCCTAAATCAAGCTGTCAGAAGAGTTCTGTTTTCTGTAAAGTTTCTATGGGAGATTATTTTTTGCCTTTTCCAGCTTTAGGCAATCCTTGACTTGTGGCTGCATCATTCCAATCTCTGACTCTTCCTTCACATGGTTTTCTCTTCTGTGTATCTCTGATAAGAATACCTGCAATTACATTTAGGGTCCACCCAGATAACCCAGGATGATGTTTTTATCTCAAGATCCTTAACTTAATTCTATCTGCAAAGATCATTTTTTCAAATAAGTTGTTATTCACAAGTTCCAGGGAGTAAGATGTGGACATACATTTTGGGGTCCACCATTCAAGTTGGTAAAAAGTCCAAAGACTTAAATTATATATAATGATCTCTCCCCTGACATTTTATTCTCTACCATCCAAGGAAGATGTCTTGTGCAGAAAACAAAATAAGAAGTTTAGATAATGAAGATGAAAGAGTGATGGTGAAGACACTTAAAGCCAGGACATAAACAGTGAAGGAAATAAAGGTGTTTCCTCTGGAGATGGAATTCCTGGTTGGCTCAAATAGGTAAGCATTCACTAGTAACCAAAAGGTTGGCATTTTGTAACCACCTAGAGGTACCTCAGATGACAGGCCTGGATATCTGCTTTTGAAAGATCATAGTGCTGAAAACCCTACTGTACACACATAGGGTCATCATGGGTAAGTATCTACTTGACCATAAGCAACAGCAACAACTCTTGGAGAGGAAAAGACTTAAATAGGGTACAATAGCTCTCTTTACATATTTGAAGAAATGGCATGGGGAAGATTACATTGACTTCTGTGTAATTCCTGAGAGGTGAAATTTGAATCAATGATCAATAGTTACAGGGAGACAGATTTTAGGCTAAATTTAAGACAGATGTTTCTAAAATAATGTCCACAGATGGCATGAATTGTCTCAAAATCTAACAAATTCCTTCTTATTAAAGATATCCATACATAGTCATGAATAGAAGTTACAAAGCTAATCTCCAAGTGCTTTTTAAATGAATTCATTAGGAATTTGAAAATCAGGATGCACATTAAAGTCATGTGGAGATCTTTATAAGCTTTCATGAATTTTATAGGTGAGGGTGGGGTTTGAACATATCTGTTCTTAATAAGCTCTCAGATGAATCATGTCAATATCTACTGGTTCAGATTGGTAGACACCAAATTGTAATCCTCAGACAAGCAACCTCAGCATCATCTGGGAACTTGCTACAAAGGCAAATTCTTGATTCCCACTCCAGACCTACTGAATCAGAAACGCTAGGGGTGGGAGTCTATCAATCTTTGTTTTAACAGTCTCTCCAGGTGATTGTGATACAAGGTAAAGTTTGAGAATGTCTGGTTCAGATAACCTTGGAAGTCCCTTTCAACTTTGAGTTTGATTCCAAGAGATGGAGAAGGACAAGGAATTCAATCAACGACAAATCTAAAATTGAGCTGAAAATATGGATTTTCAGGATTGCCAGAAAATTCTGCAGAGGACATATTGTTCTGTGTATTATTCCTCTAAGCCTGGATAATCATGCTCAATGATGTATAT
Organism: Orycteropus afer afer; assembly: GCF_000298275.1. Lineage (NCBI taxonomy): Eukaryota > Metazoa > Chordata > Mammalia > Tubulidentata > Orycteropodidae > Orycteropus > Orycteropus afer. Next base: position 449,021 of record NW_006922137.1, read on the forward strand.
TCACTTTAAGAGGATTCTTCAAGTGGAAAATATTCCTGAAAGGTTTAAACACCGTGAATGATTCCAAACTCATCATTGTGTCATGGGAGCAGGGACAACTAAGAATGCAACTACAGAAGGAAAATAAAAAGAGGCAAGAGGCTGTCAACTTGATATAAGTACGTTTGAGGCAGTATTCCAGACAGGGCTAACTCCCAGCTTGGAGGAAAAAAAAGGCATTTGTTTATGTTATGTGATTAACATTAACATTGGGGAACTTAATTTTGTAATTGGTTTTAAGTATATATAGAAAGAGGATAAAAGAAAGAATGTAGATTTGGGAATCCAGGTCCCAGAATAATAATTAATGCAATCATTATCCTCTCTTAAGTGCAGATTCTGATATACAATCAAGGTGTATATCATTAAAATGACTTGTTCATGTATAATAACATGTTCACTCTGGATGTGAGAAATTTTGAAACCAGGAAACTGCTACATACTTAATTAATAGTTCTTGCTCAAACAACATATTCTTTTAAATTCTTTTGATTACAAGGAATGAGAAAATTAAAAATCTCAAACTGATTTCAAAATAAAAAATGTATTTACTGACACCACCACCTATCTGTCAGTTTGCTGTATTAAGCTGGCTGACTTGTTGCTGTGCTATCAGCATTTCAAGTATCAACAGGGCCATCCATGATGAATAGGTTTCAGCAGAGCTTCCACACTAAGACTAGGAAGGTTGGCCTGGTGTTTTACTTCCAAACATTATGGATCTTAACAGGACATTATCTGACTTGCTTTGCTCATGTCATCAGGGGAGATCAGTTGCTAGTGATGAACATCATGTTTGGTGAAGCAGAGGGCTAGCAAGGATGAGAGAAACCCTTGGTGAGATGGATTGTCACAGTTGTTGCAATTATGGCCTTGAACGTGGTGGCAATTGTGAGAATGACTCAGAATCTAGCAGTGTTTAGTTCTGTTTTACATAAGGCCACATGAGTCAGAGTCAACTCTACCCCAGCTAACAACAACAATTAATTGACATACTGAGAAATATAGAATTTTTTAGCCTTCAAGAAAAGGTTGATCCAGCAGCTAACAAATGTTACCAAGAATCAAATTTCTTTTAATATCTGTAACCTGATATGCAAGGTGGCAACTTTAGCTCAGAGGTGGCTCTTTTTGTGGTTGCATCAGAATTTTCTCTAGCACAAAGGATGGCAGGCCAGGGGATTGTTGGTGGCAGGTCCCATGCCATGGGCTCCATCAGCAAAACAATTATATTACTGAAAGCCACCTGCTTTAAAAAGTCGTTTGAGCACCTATAGTTATGTGAGCCTGCTGGTGTGGTAGTAAAGCACTCAGGCTACTAACTCTAAGGTTGGTGGTTTGAACTTATTAGCTGATCTGCCAGAGAAACATAGATGTGGCAGTCTGCTTCTGTGATTATTACAGCCTTGGAAACCCTATGAGTTCTACTCTGTCTATTGGATTGCTATGAGTCAGAATAGACTCAGTGGAAATTTTTTTTTTTTTTTAAGGTATGGAATATGCTCCACAAGGGTTACTCATCAGTGTAGTCAATCTTAAGCTGCTTATCACAGTATCTTCTGGAATTTTGTTCAGTGTTTTCTCGAAACAGAACCACAGAAAATGTCATTTTCTCCAGTGGTTACATTTATAACAGTGATTCAGGGCCCTTACAGATGAGTATCTGGGGCAAATGGATGATGGCTGGCTCCTTAATCATCTTCTGCAGTTAGCTGTTTTCACTTTGCCTGTCTTTGCTTCCTGCCTTAGCTCTGAAATGTTCCTACTAATGTGAGTATGATTATAGGTGATCTCTCTTTAATAGGAGGGAAAAGGCAATGTAATTGAGAGGACCCTGGACTGAGGTTCAGAGAAGGTCAATTTGCTCCCAAATCTATTGTAAATTAGCTTAGTGACTTAGATCACTCAAGGCAACTGCTTTTGGCCTCACTTTCCTTATCTGAAAGGTGTGAGGGTTGGACAAGTTGATCTTTGAGTTACCCATAAACTATAAGTTACATCTATCTGCCCATCACTCATCACTCCACAGAGACTATTATTTCTCACCTGTTAGAGGAGAGGAGGAAAACCATGCACACCTTTTCCCATCTCCCCATCTAATTCATACATACTGTAAAAATAAGTGATATATATATATAGGCTCAGGTCCAAGTGTGTGTGTGTGTGTGTATCCTGTTTGCTTTTCTTGCTCTTTTGCTTCCACATGTTGATTTATATTTGGGGGGAAGAAAAAAAAAGAAAGAAAGAAAGAAAAAAAAAAAGATCCTCTGCTCTTTCTTCAAGTGACCTATCTGGGTCTTCAGATTTTCACAGCTGTTAAGTCTTTTGGAGGCAGGAGCTGAACACTTTGGCTGCAGTAGCTGGTATGACAACACCAATATGATAGCAATAATGACTTGTCAATCTCAGTTTTTAGAGAAATCATTTAAATACAAATTAATATTAAACTATTCATTGTTTCTGGAGAGATCTGTGAGGTGTTGTTATGGATTAATCTTCATATGCATTACAATAAATAGTCCTTAAAGGTGGGAATTATCTGTTACATTGACTGCTGTGTCCTCAGCCCTACAACAATATCTGACACAAAGAAGGAGTTCTGTAATATTTGTTGAGTTAAGGAATATGCTTCAACCCTGTTTAAAGAAGAGGAAGAAGAGAGAGGTAAGTAATGGGGCAGGTCAGCTACTCTTGTCCCCATATCACTTGCTAAATCCAAGAGTAGCCAGACTGACATTGTAATCCAACCATCTCTAACGCCTTCAGTCATGCTGCATGCATTTTCTGTTCTCCAATCCTCTCCCTATCTCCTATCCCTCAACTTCCTCTGATGAGCTCATGAGTTTTTCTTTTCATTTTCTGAATGGCACTTGTCTGTTATTGCTGATAGAGCAAATCACCAGGAGTCTGCTTAGCTGAGGTGCCCTCTAATATGGATTAGTAGCTTGTGAAAATATTAGGTTGATGGATAGTTGAATATTATAAAGCATCAAACTGACGTGGAGAAGGAAGGAAATGGAATTGACTCTGGTGATACGTAAGGGGATGTTGAGGGGAGTGAAGGTTATTTCCATATTACTTTATGGAAAATATTCTCTTCCCAAACTTTGTTCAGAAGAGCAAAGGGATGTTGTGTAGTGTTGGGAGCTCAATCAGATGGTCAAGATTTGAGAGCTTCAACCTCTTTTTATAACATAGGCAGTGTTCCATGAAGAATGCGCAAGAGCCACAAATGAAAGATCTTCCTTTTTGATGATAATGATCCATAGTTATGGTTTGGTATTTTAACTTCAGTATCAGTCTTCATCAAACTTCCAATTATGAAGACAGGTTATAATAACTTGTATGCATACCACATGCATTTTTTCAGCACCTGCTCATAAGCCTGCCCTTATAATATTTGCCTATCTCTGTAATGGTGGTAGATTCTGTCTTGAATGGGATAAAAAGAGCAGCAGCTCTTTTGGGCTAAAAAGTTAGATGACTTCCCATTCCAGGAGGTTGGATACACCCTGACCTTCAGTAATCCTACATACTTCTATCACTTTAGACCCCTTCACTTGCAGCCAGGTCCAGGACCTTGAGGCAAGCCCAATAGTCTCAGCTCCATCTTTGCTGACAGTGGGTCTTTGAAGCAGTGTGGTTCATCAGGACAGGGTTCTAGTAGAAACCTAACTCTGCCATTTCTTTATCTAATACTCCAATATTTCTCTAAGATTGGGATCCTGTTCTGAACCCCACTAGAGGTTTAGTTTTTCTACAATACTACAATTCTCTATCCAGCAGTCCTTTCTTGGACCAAATTATGGGGTGAAGTATAGTCATTACAAGTATGGGCTCTGGAACCGTGCTGACTGCAATTGGACGCTGCTCAGCTAATTGCTCCTGTGTCAGCTTGGTGAGTTAAGGTCTCTGTGCCTTGGTTTATTCATTTGTAAAACAGGGTAATCACAGTGCATTATCATAAGTTCATATGGGGGTTAAATGAAATACTGACACCTGATGAGTAGTCTTTAAACATTGTTGTTGTTGTTGTTGTTATATGCCCTGGAGTCGGCCCCGACTCCTAGCGACCCCTCCATGGGTTTCTGAGGCAGTACAACTACGGAAGTAGGACTGCCCAACCTTCCCTCCAAGGAGTGGCTGGTGGGTTTGAACCACCAGCCTCCTGGTTAGCAGTCAAGTGTCTTAGGCACTATGCTACCAGATCATTAGGAAAAGAAAATTTTAAGAAGAAAGTAGTGTCACCCTGCCCAACACCAGTAATAGAGAAGAGACACATGGACTGAATGTGGGAAAATTAGGAATGATTTTTTATTAGAGAGAAAAGCCCCTAAAATGTACTTCTCAATTGCTGTTTACAGAAATTGGAAGTAACATCCTACTTAATAAAGAGTCTTTGTAAGTGCAAGGGATTTTTAATATGGGATATAGTAAAATAAACTGAAAAAATTAATATCTACTGAACATGATTAAAATACTTTTTGATGCTTCTGCTGTCACTATATGATGTCCCAAATTGGTTCAGGGTCATTACTAAGAACATTTCACCAAGCACCTCTTTTACACATGACATGTGCTCAGTAAGAGTTTGTTGGCAGAGTGGGTAGAAATGAATGGACATCAATAATCATTGTATTGTTGCAGATGGGTGAAGTGTTAGTAAAGAGCATGTCAGATATTTCACTGTCCAGAATATTACTAGAAAAGTTTCTCAATCCCAAAAAATATCTTCTCTTTAGAGATATTGAAGAGATTTCTTGGCATCACACAACTAAGACATGGCAGGGCAGGAAAATGAGTTTTGGTGTGTTAAGATTCAGAAGAGAGATGCCAGATAAAATTCAGATTCCCAGTTAAATTTTAATTTCAGATGTACTAAATATTGAATACTTTTTTAAAAAATTTAATTATGTTCCAAGTAGGGAGTCTGGATGGTGCAAATGGTTTGTGATCTGCTACTAACCCCAAAGTTGGTGGCTCAATGGAAGACACACCTGGCAATTTTCTTCTAAAAGATTATAGCTAAGGAAACCCTAGGGGGTCATCAAGAGTCAGTGGCTAACTATAATACCAACAGTGTTCCACATATTGAATTTTTTAGCATAATTTTATTTCCAATATTATTGGGATATATTTACACAACAAAATATTTACTAATTTTGTGTCTGAAATTCAAAGTTAACTGAGAATTCTGATTTTAGTTGCTAAATCTGGACCTTACTCCACAGCCCATTTGCTCTCCCGTGCACCATTTCTGGACAACTTCTGTCTGTGGCCCATATGATCTTGGTTATTTTCATCCATTTTGATGAGTTCCTTCTCTGAGATCTTGAACCTCCTTCTACTCCTCATGCCTGGGAACACTAATCTATGTACTATCATCTCCTGTCTCACTGTTCCTCACACTACTCTTCCACTCATTGAAAATCTTTGTTCCTTCTCCCAAATTCTAGTCTTGCAGTTTTAATTACCACCCAGATGATTCACTGGCACCTCAAACTCATCTCATTTGTAAACCAAACTGATCATTCCTACCACTCTGTTTCTCCTTCTGACTTCTCTATTTTTTAAATGCAATTACCATTTCTCCACCATGCAGACTTGCCACCTACACCAGGAAACAATTGGAATCTCTCCCCATCACTCCTCACTACAGCCCCATTCAATCAATCTTATGATCTTTTTGTTTCTTTTTCAGAACATCCCTCAGTCTACCCTTTACATTGTCAAGGATGAAGCCTAGAGTAGGCTGGCATTACCTCATTTTCACACCAATGTGATCATTTCCTGATGGCTTCATTTCCCATCAGACCCTGCTTCCTCAGGCCATTCTGCTAAGCACATGGCTAGGATAATGTCTCTAAAGTATAAGTTTTTCAGACAAGAGAAAGGCAAGTAACTCAGTAGAAAAAATGAACAATGCAATTAGCAGAAGAGAAATTATAAATTATAGAGAAATTTGAAAAGTTATTCAAATTTACTGATGACTCAGGTAAATGCAAATTAAACTGATACTGAGATATCATGTTATGCCCATGTTACTGAAAAATAATTAATTAACCACTAATGCTGAGACCACCAGCATCGGCTGTTGTCCAGTTGATTCCAGCTCACATGTTTCAGAGTAGAGCTGTATTCCATAGGTTTTCAACGGTTACATTTTTTGTTGTTGTTGTTTTAATGTAGATTATCAGGCTTTCCTTCTGGGACATGTCTGGGTGAACTTGAACTTCCCACCTTTCAATTAGCAGCTGGATACTGAAAAGGATGTGAGAAAAGGCTACTCTCATATTTAGAAATCTAAATGGAAAGTTTAGAGAAAGTAACCCAACATAATCCATCAAAATTAAACACACACTCATATCTTGACCCTATAATACCATTCCCGGGGATCTATCTCCAAAAAAGAAATTCATCAGTATGTAAATGTATATGTACAAGGATATTTGCTGCAGTGGTCTTTGATATAGAGGAACAAACAAACAAACAAAAAATCCTTGGGGAAGAAGTGAGTACCAATAAATAAGGAAAAAGTTGAATAATTTATGGTATTCCACTACCATAGAAGACTATGTAGCATTTAAAATAACAAATTAGTGACATAGCAGAATAGAATTTGGGCAAGAGGAACTTCCAGGAGTGAGAAAAGAAGGATGCAGAGGCATGTGTGCATACAATTCTGTCCTTCCACAGTGACCCAATCATTTATGTATTTGCATTTATATAATGTATGTGTGTGTTTTCATAAATGAGAAACACTAGAAAAATATTTACAAAGGTGTTAACATGAGTTATCTTTGCTGGGGATGGTGAGGTCTGATATGAATTTGTGGGGGTGTGTGGCACACAAAATACTAGTTCTACAATATCTCCTGTTGTGATTTTTAATGGTACCCCATTGCCTATAAAATAATAATAAATATTTAACCTACACAGGCTGACCTCAGTCTATTTTCATGATCTTGTATATGTGTGTATAATATGTTTTCTATAAGAAATTTCTATCCTTACCAAACTAATCTTTTCACTAATCTCTCTGTTCATCTTGGGTTCCTTGTTTCCCTCACCAGTACCTCTTGCACTCACCCAAAATATCTTTTCCCTTTCTTCTCAGCTATTTCCATAAGCCAGCTTTCATGTTTCACTTGCCTTTTGAAGGGCTTCCTATTTACTCTGCCCTCCCTTTTGGGATCTTCTATGCCAATCTATCACTATTACATGAAAAAAAGAAAAAAAAAAACTTTTTAAAGTTTGTTGTTGCTGTTGTTGTTATGTAATAGTGATAGATAGGGATTTTCACAGTGACTGTTCATTCTCCATTCTGCCTGATTATCCCACCAGATCCCCTGATGAAGAGCATCCCATGAATCACAGAGCTTAATGGACTGGACCAAGACACATGTCATATGAGTAACAGGTGAAATCATCAACCCTGTTCTCCCAAATCAGGTTTAAACTCAACCTACTAAGCCAAAATGCCATCTTTTTTACATTAAACCATGCTTGCTATATTTAATCATTTTATATATGAAAGGATGACATCTGATGCCCTGTTTCTCTGGGCTGAGTATTGCTCTGTCTTTTGACCTCACTTTCTGTCTCTGGTTTCCTGGGTTTCTAACATTTCTTTCCTCAGCTGTGAGGTAAAGACAGTTTTCTACATCTCTTGTGAATTCTGATTCAGCAAGGCATTGACCTTACACACATTATTGCATTAGTGAGGACTTGCTCCCTACTAAACTTGTGCTCAGCAAACTGTAAACAACAACCTCTCCAGAAATATTCCACCAAGAACCCCATTTGCACATGGTGCTCAGAAAACTTAGGCAAATTGTTCTGCATCAGGTGGCAAATTTATTGGCAAAGCCAGGACTCTCAGCCTCCAGCACTTGCATTCCTTCCATAACTCTCTACAGGGAAGCACTAGCTTCACCCTCAGAGTTGTGACCTTGATCAGGGTCAAGAGTAGGGTAACATGGAAGGTATAGACATATACAAGCAGAAGGAACACAGGACTCCCAGTCTTCAGCAAATACATAGTCATGACTGGCCAAAGTCCACACGTGGCAAGAGTGGGAGTCAGGAGCCTAGGAATCATTATAAGGGGCCTCCTTTGGTCTTCTACCATGGGTCTGTCAGTTTGTCATACTGTGTGACTAGCGTGTTGCTATGATTCTGGAAGCTATGACCTCGGTATTTCAAATACCAACTGGGTTGCCCATAGTGGATAGGTTTAAACAGAGTTTCTGGAGTAAGACAGACTAGGAAGAAAGGTTTAGAGATCTCTTCTGGAGATAAGCCAATGAAAGCCCTTTAGATCACAATAGAAATATCATTCAATATAGTGGTGGAAGATGAGACCCTAGGTTGAAAGGCACTCCAAATATTCAGTGGTTGCTATAATAGATTCAAACATACTAATGTTTGTGAAAATGGTATAAGTCTGGGTAACATTTTGTTCCATTTTACTTGGGGTCAGCATAAGTCAGAGGCAACTTGAAGACAAGTAATAATAACAACATCCCTTGTCTCGAAAGTTGTCATCTCTGCAAACATTCAAGTCCTATTTGAAAGTACTGTATGCCTAATCTCACCACACATACCCAATAGCCTAGATGTTTCCTACCCAGTTTTCTCCTAAGTCTAGGAGCTGCCCAGAGTGACAGTAAACTAACCCTAGGGAATATTCATTAGTTCATTTCTGCCTAGTACTTCAGGTGTGTGCAAGATTGTCTAATCCTCATCCAGGCAAATGAGCACAAAATATTGCTCCTGAACAGAAGGGGTACATCTTAACCTAATGGGGGCACATCCCTGATTTTCATGACTCTGGGAATTTCAGAGAGGAAAACCTGCAGCTGTAGGCCCAGCTTCCCTTCCACTTTCCCTGTAGGAACAGTATCTGTGAGCTGTGGTATTCACACATGCCCAGCATGCTGCCAGCAGGGATCAAAGGCAGAGTCAAAAGAAGCAGAAATAGCAAAAATCCAATTCTGATGCTTTTGCAGCTTGCAGCCATTTAGCATTTCATCTCCGTGCATTTCCCTGGGTGCATATACTAGTTGTATGTATTTAAGTTTTGACTCTTAGCTGTCTGTTGTCCCATTCCCTTCTGAGTATTCAGAAATTCAGACTATTAGTTAAAATGGACACTCAGGGTGGATAAGAAGCCAATCAACTCTTTGACCTGGTCAAATTGTTTCAAAATAATTCCAGGCCTAAAATTAGTGTATCCCCCACTTTTGTTTCCTTCCTCCAGTCCCCTTCAGCAGTTTCTGCTTCCTTTGTGTCCTGATGGTGTCAAAATAGCACAAAATTGTCCATTCTAAAAGGAGTCTTAATCATTTTTCCCTGAAATATCAAAGAAGCCAGTGTTGTACTCAAAACCATTGCATATCCAGAGACTGGAGTCTTTGGGCCTCATTTGAACTTTCTGAGGTTCCTCCCACACTAGCTTAATGTTCAGTTGGCTCTATGTTACGACTTTGAGTTTAGTGTTTAAGGCGCTATGAAATAAAATCAATACAATGCTGGCTCTTGTTTCATTTGTAGTATTTAGCTCTCTAGGGCAGACTTGGGCAAATCCAGAAATTTGAGTTTTGCCAATTACTGAACTTTAAAGAAGGACTGAAGTTAACAGGTTAAGGGAGTCTGACTTACAAAAAATCTGCTTCCAACTTAAAGTAAACAGCTCTGGCTCCTCATCAGCATTTTTTGAGCCATGTCTCTGGTTAAAAGTTGTCCCCATTGGAAGTCAGTCTACTGCCTGTCTCTAGTCTTCCAGAATTACAGGTTGTCATGGTTACAGTGGCTTGTCGAAATGAACTTCCTAATTGCTGCATATTGCATATAAACAGCTGGATTCCCTCTTTCAATTTCACTCTGAAACAATGAAGGCCCAAGAAAATGGCCTTATATTTGAATCATTGACATGCTAAAGACCATTATACTAGGAGTGAAGCATCCTTGCATAGGGAAACTTGAAAAAAAAAAAAATGATAACGTCAAATCCCCCAGGCTCTGTACATGTAGATGAATGTAAAATACATGTGTGTGATTCCACATACACAGAATCAGCCTATCTGAAAAGCCCAAAGTATCCATCCTTTCAAAGCCCCATTTATCGGACTCCTGTTATTTTCCAGGGTTTGTAACAGAAGCTCAGAGATTGAGTTTTCTATGCAAGGTCAGAGAAGGCAGAAGGCAGCACTGGATTTGGATTTATAGAACAACTTGGTACAGTGTATCTTGCTCTGGTCTGAGATTTGGAACCTGGGCTTGAGTTCTGACTCTGCTATGAATCAGCTGTGTGGCTTCCGAGTGTCATTTAATCCGGTACTCAATTTCACGTCTGTAAATCAAGGGAGCTGTTTAGAAAAGTCATCACTATATATTCCTGTCACTTTGTCTTTCTATATTAATACTGGTTGTTGAGTAGCTGTGATCTGTAGCTGTCTCAACACCAAATATGAGGGCAGTGGTGATTCAGTGGGAGCTCTGCTGGAGTAGTGCCTAAGGCATTTGACTGGTAACCAGAAGGCTGGTAGTTCAAACCCACCAGCCACACCTCAGAAAGAAGACTGGACAACCTACGTCCGTAGTGATATCACTTCTAAAACCCGAGGAGAGATCACTATGAGTCAGATCCAACTTGATGGCAGTGAGTTTGGCTTTTTGGTTTTGGTGGTTCAGTGGTAGAATTTTCACCTTTTATGCAGTAGTCCCAGGTTTGATTGCTGGCCAAGGAGCCTCATGTACAGCCTCCTCCTGTCTGTCAGCGCAAGTTTAGCTGTTGCTCTGATGCTGAACAGGTTTCAGTAGTGCTTCCAGGCCATGACAAACTAGGAAAAAAACTTGATGATCTTCTTCTGAAAATCAGCCAGTGCAAAACTTGTGGATCCCAATACTCTGATCTTGACAGCATTTTATTCCCTTGTGCATGAGGTTATCTTGAATTGCAGAGTGACTCAAAGACAGCTAATAGCAACAACTGTACCAAACACCTGCTGCAGTGGCTCCCTGTGGGCTCCCAAGACTCCATACTGTACTCCTCTTTAGGGAAACCCATTGAAAGTAATAGTTAAAATAGAAGTGCTATAATAAAATTGAGATATTAATGACGATTGATACTACAGCAAAGATTACTTCATCGAATTAGTTAATCTCATAGTGTAGGGCTGAGGGTATGAGTCACAGAGGATAATAAGGAATGGGTTGTTTTTACAGGGAAAGGTTTCTTGAAGGGAGCATATATCACGGTGGCTTGCAGGGAACCTATGTCAACATTCAGAGCTTATATTGTTGGTTGAGTAGAAACCCTCATTTCACAATGTGAGGGTTTTGTCCAGGTCTTTCCACCCATTTGTGTAGCTCCCTCTTTCTTTGAGAAAGTCTCAAAATACTCCCAAGGAAAGTTGCACAGAAAATAACAATGCTGTTAGGTAATAATTAAAAAAAATAAAATAAAATAAGTAATTGACCACACACTGCTCTCAGTAGAGTCTGACCTAGAGCTCGAGCTTGTACCTTTCCAGTTCTGCATATGAAATCTCTGGGGACAGGTTCGGCACTTTCCAGAGCTGAGCAGTCAACTCTCTCATTCTGCCCTGTTAGATCTTCCACAAGGTGAGCCTGCTGTGAAATACAGCATGCAATTAAAGCAGAGGCTTGCCTCCTCCTCCTTAGAACTAGACTTTCTTTTCAGGCTGCAACTGGCCACCTGTTTGTAGGAGTTACATACACAATGCTGCTTAGCAACTCCTCCGGGTGTCTTTGTCGCCTTTACAGAGACTACAATTTACTATTTTAAAGAAAGAACAATCAAAACAAATAAACAAGCAAACAAGCAAAAAGGACGTAAACAAATATAAAAACTGTCAAAAAAACAAAACAAAACAAAAAAACTTTTTCTAACCCCCATGGCCACCTCTGAGGCTACAGATGACTGTTAAAGCCCCTTTCTACCTGCTCTTAGTTGAAAGGCATTTCTGGTAGTTTGTGGGCATTTGGCATAACCACATTCACTTTTCATGTCCTCATAAATGTCACCTGATTGCTCATATACAGAGAAGCCCTTCCCAGACCCTTACTTGCTGACTTTCTTCTCTTTTTTTTTCTCTTCCCTCATCTTACTTTTTCCTGTTGTCCCTGTCATTAATTATATTTTTTCATTATCCAGCCCCACTAAGAAATCATACCTCTCTCCTGTGAAAATTCTCCCTCATGCATCAAGAATCAGCACGTTTCAGCTCCTTTTTAAATAATATCTCCCACAAAACACAAGATATTCTTTGAGGAGATCAACTGAGTCTTTTGAAATTTACTTTTCCTTCAATGGACCCAACGCTCAATAGCCATTAGTTGATTTTTCATTTTTTGATCAGCTTTCCAATATTGACACCCAGACTGTATGGAATATAAAGCTAATTCATCATTTTTGTTAACTGGTTGAGTAGAAACCCTCATTTCGCAATATGAGGGTTTTGTCCAGGGCTTTCTATTCCAAACCAAAAACCAAACTCACTGCCATTGAGTCAATTTTGACTCATAGATTCCCCTCCTTGGGTTTCCAAGGCAGGATCACTATGGAAGTAGATTGACCCATTTTCCTTCTGAAGCGTGGCTGGTAGGTTTGAACTGCCAGCCTTCTGATTAGCAGTCAAATGCCTTTGGCACTATGCCATCAGAATTTTCATAGTTAATGCCTTATTGAATGAAAAAATATATACCTTAGGAAAAAGATTTTTAAAAGAGAGAAGAAAATACTTACAAAAAGGATGGAAGATTTTACTAGCAATGTTCTTTAAGATTCTACCACTGTTTCCTGAAACCCCAGGTTTCGGGGTTGAAGTGTGTGCTCTGCCCATAAGGTATATTCAAATTCTAACTCCTGTATCTGTGGATATGATCTTGTTTGGGAATAGAGTTTTCTGTATTATGTCAATGAGGGTGTATCAACCTATGATGGATCCTTAAACTAATCGTTTCTGAATTATAAAGAAAGCAGAATAGACACAGAGATATATGCACACATAAGGGAAAATAGACACCATATAAGAATATCCACAAGCCAAGGAACCAAGAAATGCCTGGGCCAACAACAAGGAAGAAATCCACAAGACTAAGACCAGTTTTGAACTTTGGGCCTCCAGAACCGTGAGAAAATAAATTTTTGATCTTTAAAGCTACCCACTTTTGCATTTGCATTATGGCAGCCCTCGGTAACTTGACACTGGGCTTCTCACTTCTCTCTGTATTTTTATTTCTGTTCACATGTGAGAAAAGCCGAGTAGAAATTTCTGGGTTTAATGGGGGAAAAGAGGAGTTTGGGAGAGATTAGAATAAATTTTCCTAGCCTACATTTCCAAGGTTGTGCCAAGGAGCAAGAAAGCCGTGGTTAAAGAGCCTCTGACTAAAACTGTTTTGCACATTCATTTTAGGAAACTATAGCTTGCCTCTATCTGGAGACAAGTCAGAAGATTGCTGGATGGAGCAGAGGATGGAAAGGATGGTTTTGGAGGACAGAACTTTCCATAGCAGTGTTCTCTGTTTCCTTGCCTTGAGTAATCCTTATCCACTCACCCAGGGCTGTCATTCCTGCTTCTGTGCCCTCAAGAGCAAACACAGCCAGCACAGTGACATTTTAATAATAATACTTTGTACTTATACAGTACCTGTCAGCCAATGATCTCAAAGTACTTCCTCTGAGATTAACTCATTAATCCTCACAAGGATAAGTGACTTTCCCAAGGTTATAGAACAGTGAATGTCAGGGGCGGGGGAGAGTCTGGACTGCCACTGCTCACATCCAACCTCTGAAAGCTGTCCACCTGCCTTTCCGCCACAGAGCCACCACTGACATCATCCAGACTCATAAATCCACCATGAATTTGAAATTATATGCTTTGGTCTCCTATGCAAATCCTTTCTGGTCAATCAGTCCAGTAGCCAGACACCCCTGTCTAGTTAACCCTACTCCAATGGCTGACAATGCAAATGTTCCTGGGAGGGGCATGGATGGTTGGCATGGGCTCTTCCATCCAAAAATACACACCTTATGTCCTAGATGTGTTGCTGGGATGTGGCACCTGGAACTGGATCTGGCTAGGAAAGTTTTTAAGGGCTGGTGGACTAAGAGCTGGGCTCAGCACTGAGAGGTAGCTGCATCCTCTATTTACACTTGAATAACAGTCCATACCAGAAACCTAGGCTTGCACAGAAGGATACTGGAAGAAGGGACTTTGGATGATTGTTGATCTTTTGACATTGGGACAACCTCTGGGGAGAGTGTCTTCCTATATAGCACAGCCCAAGCCATTGAACTGGGGTTCAGACCAACGTAATACCTAGATTACCAGGTAGGGACCTAGAATCAAAACTTGGACATAGGGTCTTTAACTTAACTACAAGATTCAGGAGATATTGGATTTTAAATTTTAAATTCAAACAAATGAATAACATGTCCCTGTGAGAGTGGAGAAATGGACTTGGGAAGCATCTGGTTGAACCTGTGGTTGACAGCTAGAGTCATGGTTGCTGGAAACCTGGTCGAAACACAAAGAACATTATCTTCTGGTTGAATTTAACAGGGTCTGTGATTACCTATTGGAAGGTCAGAGTTGTGTAAATGTTTCCTGCACTTTTGGAGACTGGTTCAATCACCTACGTAAGATAGAGTCTTTGGAAAGAGTGGGAGTGGGAGAATGAAGCAGGAACAGTCACTGGCATTCTATTGGATATACAGACCATATGTTCATGAAAAGGTAATTTAAAACACAAAGAGGTAAGTGCTCAATAAGTGATTATAAACATGTACTAAGAGATTTCAGAAGAAACAAATGTCAATCAGAGCTAGTGCTATAAGCAAAGTTCCATGTGGTGAGTGGCATTTAAACAGGGTCTTGATGAGTAAATTAGTTAGATGGGATAGAGGGAATATAAACAAGGGAAGGTAAATAGTAAATATTATTATATTGGGCCCCTACATGTGTCAGGTACTTTATATTCATTAGATTATGAATTCACACCACAATCTAATAACAAAGGAGTTATTATCCTTAGGTTAAAGTTGAGGAAGCAGGCTCATAGAAATGTTAAGTAAATGTAGAAGTTCAGAGAACAAGTAAGAAGTAGAAATAGTATTCAAAGTCATTCATCTAATACCTGTTTGTGTTTGTACCCCATATCATACCATCTATCTCCTACTATGCAATGTTGAATAAAAGCAGGAATAATGCAGAATGTATGGGGGGTGGTAAGGGGAATTGTGGGAAAGGATCTTTTACTAGTTGTGGTATATAGGAGAGTAGAATTGATAAGGTTGGTGATGGAGTTTGAGGCTCTGTGACACATGGCCTTAAATGTGTAGTCCAGAAATTTAAACTGCAACTAACAGATAATGTGGTCACTGAAGGATTTTAAGGGAGTCTCAAGAGTGGTTTGATGCTTTGGTAAGAACGTTGATCTAGTAGAACATGGGCTGTGGCTGGGGAGGTATGGCATCCTGCAAGGTAGGTATTGTGATTGTTCAGGTATGGCCAACACTCAAGCACTCTTGGGGAGAGGAGATAGATGCAAGAATAATTGTAAGTAGGAATGGGAGGGGAAGGGAGGAAAAATCGTTAGGTAGGGAAGAGATAAGAGTTGATTTTGGTGAAGGGAAAGGCAATATACCTAAATGAGTGA
>NW_006922137.1:466386-483314 GCF_000298275.1 Orycteropus afer afer
AGTGGTGGCTATATAGAAACAATCTCATGCTCTCACAATACATAGATGGATAGACTGAATGATTAGGCATGTCTAGGCAAGAGGGAATATATCCATGGCCATATATAAAGTTGGCAGCAAATATTTCTACATACATATTTGTACGTGCTGTAAGAATGTCCATATAAAAAGAATTAACAAGGGATAAAGTTATGAGAACTTCTTAGCCACAGCCAATCCCCCTAAGGGATTGAGTTGTTGGACCTGTGGGTTTGGGACCATGGTCATGGGGGGCATCAAGCTCAATTGGCATAACATACTACACAAAAACATTGCTCTCCACCCTACCTTGATGAGTAGTGATTGGGGTCTTAAGAGCTTGCAAGCAGCCATCTAGATGCAACAATTGGTCTCTTCTCATCTGGAGCAAAGAAGAATGAAGAAAATCAAAGACACATAGAAACAATTAGTCCGAGGGACTAGTAGACCAAGTGAACCTCAACCTATATGATCATGAGACCAGAGAACTGGGCCACTGTCAACCACTTGAAAAGGGATCAGTGCAGGAGTTCCTGGATAGGGTGGGAGAAAATGTAAAACAAAACTCAAAATCATAAAAAAAAAAAAAAAAAAAAGACCAAATTTACTGCTCTGATAGAGATGGGTGAATTCCTCAAGACTATGACCTCTAGTCACTCTTCAGGCCTGGAATTGAACTCATTCCTATGGCTTCCAACCAAACAATAGACAGGTGTATAACGTAAACATTTATACCAGATAGGTACACTCAGAACAATCATCATGGGAGATGAGAAGGGTAGTATTTGCACAGGGAGATAGCTCAGAGGGCAGGAGTATATAGGGACAAATTACACAGGGAAAAGGTAACTACAGGAAGTGGGAAGAGAGCTATTACATTAAGTAGATTGTAATTAACATCGTAAAACAAAATGTTAATGAATTGCTGTATGGAAAATAAACTTGCCATGTAAACTTCCACCCAAATCACAATTAAAAAAAAAAAAAAAAAACCCTGAAAATATTGTTTTATAAAAGTAATTGTAAAGGAATACTCAAGATTAGATTGTAACCGTCAGGCATCACCTTCTCAGATCCATTTGGGGCACTGAATTTTGAGGGCCCCCAGATGCCAGACTTCAAGGCTTTAAGGGAACAAACCAGCATGACATGTGAAGATCAGTGTTGCTCCTGAGTATGTCAGAGATAAGGGACACTGCATGAGCCCTCAGTTGTCCTGATCAGGATCCGATCCTCACAGGGTAGAAAGGGATATCTCCCCTTATCCAACCACAACCTTTCTTCTTTTATTTCAACCTCTAAAATTTTATTTTATCCTTTTAATCTAGTTAGATATTGGTTGACTTGTGAGCTTTAATATCATATTAAATCATGTTTTTTAACCCAGAATTCAACAACTGCTCAGAGAGAGGATGCTGTAAGGCTAAGTGGCCTCAAAGAACCTGCCTGGATCCAGACCTGGATTAACTGTGGGAGGGATGGTAGATTTCAGGCATGGAATCTGGGGTAGAAAACAGCTATACACCATGTTATCAAAAATGGAGCCATGCATCAATTGTCCTTAAACTACCTGAAGGTAACCATCCTTCCTTTTTCATAGGCTGTTGACCTGCATGTTTCAGTCCTCTGTCTCTCTGGAGAGAAAACAAAGGTAATATATAGATGGGGACTGGAACCTAGCTCTGCTGTTTTCTCTAGTCTTTTGTAATGAAGAAGCAACAGGAGTTGACTGGCCCAAAGTACTTTGTTTAATTAACTTCTTTCCCCCATCTGACACACACACCCACCCACATACACACACACCACTTCACCACAGGTTTAAAGGCAAAACTAGTGGGCTGCCATTTTCCCAGTGACTGTGTTAAGTCCATACAGCAAAGGCTGGGATGAAGGATTTAAGACAAAATTTAGAGATTGTGGAAACTAAAATAGCCAAAAGGCCCTGGTTTTCAATGAAGGGTCCATCTTGAGTCCATAGCAAAGGAAGAATTTTTGTTTGTACCCCAACAGGGGGATAGGGGAACCTAAACTCTGGGTGTCAAGGCCCTGGCTTCAGTAAGCAACTCTAGGTGTTAGAAAACTCAGGGGAGCACCACCAATGTATTTAGTATTGTATTGAGGAACCGTCTCATGGCTGAAAAGAGAGCTCCGGCTTTTCTTCTCCTTGGCT
This sequence comes from Orycteropus afer afer, assembly GCF_000298275.1. Taxonomy (NCBI): domain Eukaryota; kingdom Metazoa; phylum Chordata; class Mammalia; order Tubulidentata; family Orycteropodidae; genus Orycteropus; species Orycteropus afer. The sequence continues at coordinate 468,575 of NW_006922137.1, forward strand.
CTCTTTCTTTCTTTCTTTATTTTTAGCTTTGATTGTGATTTGAATGAAAGTTTATACAGTAAGTTGGTTTTCCATTCAATAGTTCATACACATTTTGCTCCATGGGATTGATTGCATTCCCCACAATGTAACAGCATGCTTTCCACTTCTTCCGTGTGATTAACATTTTCCTATGTCTTTTCCTATTAATTCCTTCCTTCTGACTTTTATCCTTGGGGAAATGCTGCCCTTTTGGTCTCTTATGGTTCATTGTTCTGGTGTTATTGTTCACCTCATAAGCCTGTCTATTATTTGGCTTAAAGTTGATCAATAGTAGTTAGTTCAGCTCTGGACTTGAAGGATGACTAAGGGCCATAGTCTTGAGAGTTCCACTAATCTCTATCAGATATATCAGCCTGGTCTTTTTTTATGATTTCGAGTTTTTTTCCACATTTCTCTCCTACTCTAATCAGGATTTCCTATTGTAATCCCTTTCATAGTGGTTGGCAGGGGTAGCCAGGTAGCATTTAGTTCTCCCAGTCTCATGGAGGCTGAGGTCCACATGGTCCACTAGTCTCTTGGACCAATTGTTTCCATGCATTCCTGATTTTCTTCACTGTTCCTTACTCCAGACGTGGAGAGACCAATAGTCTCATCTTAGATAGCTGCTTGCAAGCTTTTAAGACCCCAGTTGCTGCTCATCAAAGTAGGATGTAGAACTGTATTTGTGGACAATTATGCCAGTTGACTTCCAGGTTCTTCCTTATTATGAGGTGTTTTGCAGATTCTTTGTTATCCTATAATCTCACATATGATTCTATTGTATGTATGTACCATAATTTGATTATGCATTCATTCACTGATGGGCACTTTTGCTGTTTCCATCTTTTTGCTGTTGTGAATAATGCTATAATGAACATAAAATTGAAACAAACAAACAAACAAAAAAACCCACCAAATTCACTGCCATCAAGTCATTTCCAACTCATAGTGACCCCTTCTTGGGTTTCTGAGGCTGTATCTCTATGGAAGTAGATTCTCCAATCTTCCTTCTGAGAAGTGGCTGGTGGGTTTGAACCTCCAACCTTCTGGTTAGCAGTAAAATACTGTGCATGTATCTATTCATGTCCCAGCTCTCACTTCTTTACAATATATATGTAGTAGTTGGAATGCTGTTATCATATTATATTTCTATTTCTAACATTTTAAGGAAACACTGTACCATTTTCCATAGTATATGAGAGTTCCAATCTCTCCATATCCTCACTAGCATTTATTGTTTGTCTTGCTGCCCTTTGCTGGAGTGAGATGCTATCTCATCGTTTTGATTTGCATCTCTGTAATGGCTAATCATAGTGCCTAAGGTATTTGGTAAAAAGTCTCAACAAAATAGGAATAGAAGAAAATTCCTCAATACTTCAAGGGCATGTACACAAAACCAATGGGCAACATTCTCAACAGAGAATGCTGAGAGAGAGAATGATAGCATTCGCCTTGCAGATAGGAATCAGACAAGGATGCCCTGTATCACTACTCCTATTCAACATTGTATTGGAAGTCTTAGCCTGAGCAATTAGGCAAGAAAGGGAAGTAAAAGACATCCAAATTGGTAAGAAAGAAGTAAAACTACCCTTATTTGCAGATGATATGATCCCATACATAGAAAATCCCAATGAGTCAGATATGTCTCAATGGCAGTGAGTTTGTTTTGTGTGTGTGTATTTGGTAAAATTTATCCCTAATTATTTTACCTATTTGGTAGCTATTTAAAATCTCATTGTTTTTCTTATTTCTTTTTCAGAGATCTCTCTGTTGATGTAGAGGAATTCAACTGATTTTTTTGTGCATTGGTCTTGTACCCTGGCACTTCGCTAAAATTAATTGAAAGATTCAGCAAAGTGGCAGGGTACAAGATCAATGTACAAAAAATCACTTGGATTCCTCTACATCAACAGAGAGATCTCTGAAAAAGAAAATCCTGAGTCCCTGGGATTTTCTATGTATGGGATCATATCATCTGCAAATAAGGATAGTTTTACTTCTTTCTTACCAATTTGGATGCCTTTTATTTCCCTTTCTTGCCTAATTGCTCAGGTTAAGACTTCCAATACAATGTTGAATAGGAGTAGTGATACAGGGCACCCTTGTCTGATTCCTATTTGCAAGGGAAATGTTTTCATTCTCTCTCTGTTGAGAACCACATTGCCCATTGGTTTTGCATACATGCCCTTAAAGAATTGAGGAATTTTCTTCTACTCCTATTTTGCTGAGACTTTTTATCAGGAGGGAATTTTGGATTTTATCAAATGCCTTTCTTTGTTGATGTGATCATGTGACTCTTTTCCTTTGTTTTGTTTATGCAGTGCATTATGTGGTTTGTTTTTCTATTGTTGAACCATCCTTGCATGCCTGGTATGAATCCTTCTTTATCATAGTGTATTATTATTATTTATATAATGTTGGATTCTATTGGCTAGGAGCTCTGGTAGCATAGTGCCTAAGGCACTTGACTGCTAACCAGAAGTCTGACGGTTCAAACCCACCAGCCACTCCTCAGAAGAAAGTCTGGGCAGTCCACTTCTGTAGTGATACTGCCTCTAAAACCCAAGGAGGAGTTGCTATGAGTAGGGTCTGACTCCACGGCACATAACAACAACAACAACAACAACAACAATCTATTGGCTAGGATTTTGTTGAAGATTTTTGTGTCTTTATTCATGAGGGTTATTGGTTTCTAACTTTCTTTCTTAATGGTGTCTTTGCCTGGCTTAAGGACCTCTGGTTTCACAGTGGTTGAAGCATATAGCAGCCAAACAAAAGGTCAGAGGTTTGAGATTTGAACTCTCAGCTGTTCCACAGGAGAAAGGTGAAACAGTCAGCTCCTTCAAGATTTACAGCCTTAAAAAGCCTATGGGGTATTTCTGTCCTAAAAGGTTTTTATAAGTTGTAATTGGCTCATTGGCAGGTTTTTTTCCCCCCCTTATTTGGTACCAGGGTTATACTTGCTTCATAAAGTGAATTTTGAAGTATTGTATTCTTTTCTATGTTCTAGAATAATTTGAGTAAGACTGGTGTCAGTTCTTCTCTGAATGTTTAATACAATTCTTCTATGAAGCCATCTGGGCCAAGATATTATTCTGTTGGGAATGTTTTCATGGTCTGCTCAATGTTTTCATTTGTTATAGACCTAGTCAAATTTTCTACATTAGTTATGTGTTAGTTCTGGTAGGTCATGTGTTTCTAGAAATTTGGCTACTTCTCCTAGGTTTTCAAATTTGTTGGAGTACAGTTCTTCATAGCATTCTGTTAACAATCTTCTTCATTGTGGTTGATTCTGTTGTGACACCACCCACCTCCTTTCTTATTTATATCTTCTCTTTTTTTTTCCTTAGTTATATTTGCCAGTGTTTTGTCAATTTTGTTAATCTTTTTGAAGAACAAACTTCTAGCCTTTTTGATTCTCTCTATTGCTTTTCAGTTTTCTGTTTCATTTATTTCTGCTCTATTATTTAATTTCTTCTGGAGACTATAGACTTTTTTGCTGCTCTTTTTTTAATAGTTGGAGTTATTGGGTTAAGGTATTGATTTTGGTTCTTTTTTGAGATGTGGATTATTGCTGTAAATTGGTCTCTGAGTAGTACGTTCACTGTGCCCAAAAGGTTTTGGAATGTTGCACTTTCATTCTTGGTTGCTTCCAAGATTTTTTTTTCCCCACACTTTATTTCTTCTGTTAGTAGTTTTTGGGCAAGGTGTTATTAATTTTCCATGTATAATTATTTTTCCCCTGGTCTTTCTATTATTGATTTCTAATTTTATAGCCTTTTAATCCAAGAAGATGCTTTGTTGTATTTCAGTGTTTTTAAATTTGTTGAGCCTTGAGTTGTGGCCTAACATACTTTTTATTTCAGAGAATGATCCATGTGTACTGGAAAAGAATGTGTATTGTGATTTTGTTGGGTAGAGTGTTCTGTGTGTCTGTGAGGTTGGATTGGTTCATTATATATTTGAGATCTTCTGTATCTTTGTTGAATTTCTTTCTAGTTGTTCTGTCCTTCATCAAAAGTGGTGTGTGCTAAAGTCTCCTATTACTATTGTGGAATTGTCTGTTTCTTTTTTCAAGTTATTAATTTTGCTTTATGTATTTTGGGGTTCTTTCATCAGGTGCATAGATATTTATTATGGTTATGTCTTCCTGCTGTATTGTTACTTTTGTCACTATAAAATATCCTTCCTTGTCCCATATGCAGGCTTTTACTTTGAACACTATTTTATGTGAGATCCACATAACCACTCCTGTTCTTTTTTTGGTTCTCTTTAGTTTAATATATTTTTCAGATCCTTTGAATTTTAATATATTTTTATCACGTGTATACGGTGAATCTCTTGCAGGCAGCATGTTAATGGGTCTTGTTTTCTTATCCATTCTGCCACTCTCTTTCTCTCAACTGGTGTATTTAATCTAGTCACATTCAGTGTAATTATAGTATGACTGTGGTCATTCTTTTGTGGTTTTTATTGTTCTGTTGATCATTTTTTGTTCTGAGTTTCCATTTTTCTGTGCTGAGTTCATTTTGGATTTGTATTTTCTTTTTGTTTTTTTCATTGTTAATTTTGTGTTTACTATATTCTTATGATTTTCTTCTTCCTTATTTTTGTTGGAAACTTTATTAATTTTTTTATGGTTACCATTAATTTTATTTTTCTGAGTTTGAAACATTCAGTTCTATATTGATATTATCCTGATTTCCTCTCCACTTAGAAATTCTGTAAGATATCATTTATTCTGTCCTTTTGTTTTGTAGTTGTGGTCTTTTACATACTGATGCCTCTAGTTCTCTATTTTCAGTTTTGTAAGCTTGCTTGATTTTGAGAGTTCTTTTTCTGAGTTGGTTTCTGGCTGATGTTGTCATGCGTCTTAATTTAGGTTGTTGACTTTCATTGTTGGTTTTCTGTCTGAAGGATTCTCTTTACCATTTCATATAGGGTTGGCCTGGCTTTTAGAAATTCTTTTAATTTCTTTTTATCTGGAAATGTTCTAATTTCACCATCATATTTGAGGGACAGTTTTGTTGTGTATATAATTTTTGGTTAGCAATTTTTCCTTCAAGATTTTATATGTCATCCCACTGCCTTCTTACCTGCATAGTTTCTGCTGAGAAATTAGAATTTAATCTCATTTGTTGCTCTTTGTAGATATCATTTTATTTTTCTCAAGCAACTCTCATGATTCTTCCTTCATCTTTTGTTTGGAAAGTCTGATTATGCTATGTCTTGATAACTTTCTTTTAAAGTCTATCCTGTATGGGGTTTGTTGAGCTTCTTGAATGGATGGAGGTGTTTCTTTTTGTCTTTCATGATATAAGGGAACTTTTCTCTTAGCAAGTCTTTGCCACTTTTCTCTGTTTTTTTTTTTTTTTTTTTTTGCCTCCTTCTGTTCTGGAATTCCATTCACATGTAGATTATTTTTCTTGATTTTATCCCATATAATTCCTAGGCGTTCTTCGTTCTTCCTTCTTTTTTTTTTTTTTTTTTTCCCCTCCTAAAACTTATGTCAAGGGATTTGTGTTCTAGTTGGCTAATCTGTTCTTTAGATAATTCTATTCTATTATTTGTCCTTCCAGTATGTTATCTATCTCTGTAATTAAGTGTTAATCTTCTGGATTTCTAATTTCTGTTTTTGTATGATTTCTAATTATCTATTTATTCTGTCAATTTGTTCTTGTATTGTTTTCCTGAAGTCTTCCAGGGTACTGTCTGTTTTTTCCTTGATTTTGTTTGTCACTTCCTTCAGCTTTTGGAAAGCCAAAAGCTTTCAAAACCAAAAAAATCCAGAGCTTTTTGAATTCTTTACATGTAGTTTTATTACTTGTTCTTCTTTAAAGGAAGGAGATTTATAGCTCTTTATTTTGGTCAGTTCTCTTGTTATCTTGTCCTTTTTTTTTTTTTTAACATATCATTATTTGTTTTCTCTTAGACATTTTGGAGTTTTTGTTTTTATTTGTTGATTCTGTATTAGTTTGTTTCACCCTGATTTTTTGTATTGCTTTATTTTGATATGTCCAGTTGGATGAAGCAGGCATGGTTCTTTAGTTGTTAGTTTGGCAGCACTGGGCATTCCCCACCTGTCTCTGGGTGAGTTAAGTAACTGTGGGAATGTGGTTTGCAGATCACAGTTTGTTGGTTGTGAAGAGGGGCTGTGGTCAGGAAGAGAAGGTCTGTATACTGTCTGTTTTTGGTCCACTGGTGCAAGCATGGATACTGGCACTTGCCCATTGGATGGGTGTGTGGTTGGTATAATAGATATGGCTAACAAGTGTAGAATTAATGTCCACCTCCTATTGAATGGCGTTGGACAAAATAAAAACAAAAGGAGGAAAAATTAAAAAGGGGTGTGTATGAGAATAAAAGTAGAGGAGGAAGAAGGAGAAATAAAGAAAAAAAGAAGGAAAAAGAAAAGAAAAATGAGGGAGAAAAAGGTAAAAGAAAAAAGAAAGAAGAAAAAGAAAGTTGGCAGAGGGACTGGTGCAATTATGGTCAGCCAAGAGTAGTGGCAGCAGGGACCTCTGATGTAATTCATGAGAGCTTGTTTTCATGGACTAGGTGGGAGTGTGGTGTGCATTGGCAGCTTCAACAGAGAAGGCCACAGTGATGCACCTCTATATTCTGTGGGAGGAAACCCTGTCAATGACACAAGTGCAGCAATGATACTTGTCATCAGACAAGTGCAGCAGACACTTGCTCTGTCTGCTTGGAGCACAATGTGATGGCTGGCTGAGCTGCTGGTGTAAGGAGGTAGTCCTCAAAACTGAATGTGTGGGGGTGGTGGGTGATCATCGCTAGTCACTGCATTAGTGGGGGCTTGTCACCAGGAAGTTGTGGTTGGGGAAGCAGAGAACATACTTCTTTGGTTGCAATTCACTTGTGTGAGCCCAGTGCACTTCTGGGAGCAAGAAGCTGATTATCTAGCTCGTGCCCACACTGCCACTCCACAAGCCTTCCCCTTTGTTTGGCTCTCATCACAAAAGAGTACTGGTCACTTGTAGTGAGTTGTTTCATCTGCCTTACTTGGCTGCGTCTTTGCTCTGTGGTTGCCTCAGCCACTGTAAATCCTGCCCATTTCCCTGCACGTTCCTCTTCTGTGTCCAGCATATTCTACTCACCTTGATTCCTTCCAGATCTGTTCATTCTGAGTCTCTATCCCAGGGTGGATTCTGTGAATTTGGTTTATCCTCGCCAGTGCATGGTGCCTTCTGTTTCTCAAAATGGTCATGCTTCATTGGGCCTGCCTGCTTCTTTCTACCTAGTCACTGTCTTATCTCTATCTTCCTTTCCAATCAGCATCCAGTCTAATTCTTTATGCTCTTATTGATGCTCAGAGTTCCAGGTTCATTTTCTGTTTCACGCAGTTTTTCTGGGTCTCTGTGTTGGGAGGATTGGGTACAGTATGTTACCAGGACACCGTCTTGTCTCCACCTCTCCTTTATAGCTTTAGTTCCTTGGGGTGTCACACAGGATTGGCACACATTGTTAAACATTAGAAATGTCTGATTGACTGCCCTTTATGTATTTTTTTCAACCATTCTCACCCTCATTTTCTGAGTTGTTTAGCACTCATTAATATAAACTCACTGCCTCTAAGATTCCTATCTTATCTTTCATGTTGCTGTTGTCAATTTGATCCCATATAGACAATTCTTAAAAGCATGTGATACTCAAGGTAGACATTTTTCACTAGTTAAGCTAAATTGTCATTCAGTTTTAAAAGATTTCAAGGGATATTTTTGGTTTATAATTTAAAGATTATCTCAGGGCAACAGTTTCAGGGCTTCATCAACATTCCATAACTCTAGAAAAATCTAGAGTCCGTGAGAATTTGAAATTGTATTCTGCATTTCTCCGGTTTTGATTAGTATTCTTCTATGAAATCTTTGATCAAAATGTTCAGTAATAATACCCTAGACACCATCCAGTTCTTCTTGTCCCATGGCAAAGGAGGCAGTTGCTCATGGAGACAATTAGCCACACATTACATATCCTCCTTGTATTCCTTACTCTCTTTCTTCCTCTGTTCCATGTGAATAGAGACCAATTGCTGTGGCTTGGATGGCTGCTTGCAAGCTTTTAAAACCCTTGGCAGTATGTAATGAACCGGGAGGTAGATTAGAAGCACTAAAAATGTTATTAGGTCAATTGACTAGGATGTCTCATGAAACCATGATCCTAAACTTCCAAACCAAGGAACCAAATCCCATGAGGTGTATGTTTTACATAAGTAGCCTCAGCAGATACTCTTCTTCTTTTTTCTTTTTTCTTCTTGCCCATGTTGTAAATATATGTATCCATCCCACAATTTTCTTACAGGTGTACAACTTTTGACAGCAATTAAAAACATCAGCTCTGTCCTTCATATTTTAATGGGAAAGTTCTACAAAAAATGACTATCCCCCACCTCAGTAAAGACTGTCTAGCTCATTAAAAGTTAGGTATTTCAAGGAGTCCTTAGGCCAATGGAAGAAAGATTGAAGACGTTAATGAAACCAGGAAGCCAATATCTGATCGAGGATATGAGATGCTGACCTTCTCTCCCTTCTTTTACCGAGACTGCAGTTTCCATTGAGGCCAAGGAGCTGTCACCAAAGTGCACAATTACCTCATTACAAAAGAGAGGAGCTGAATGCTGGGAAACTTCCCAGCTCCTGGGGCAATGAGACCCAGGATAACAGCATGCAAAGCACCCCCTGCTGGCTTTTATTGTATGCTAATGTAATGAGGCCATCAGTCTGAAGGCTGTCTGTTTATGGAAACAGGATTTCTTTTTGTTTAGTTGGAGCAGTTGTTTTGAAATCCCATCAAGTAGAAATGAGTGTGAAAGTGCAGAAGGGAGAGAAGGAGGGGGAGGACACAAAATAGGAATGGAGAATGAGAAGGAAAGTGTAAAATAAAAATTCTGAGAGGGAATATGGAAGAAATGCAGCAAGTTCTTTGTGTTAATGAAGTATAACTTAAAATACAGGTAACAGATCAACACAATATATATTCCTCACTACAGAACACTACAAAAGATCCATGGAGCCAGGACTGCACATAGCAGGGAAGCCGAAGGTCTTTCACAAAGAAATTCATTTCTCAGAGTGAGTTTGCAGACACTAATAGAAAATATAAGGAAAAACAGAGAGCTAGGGAGGGAAAGAGGGAGAAAGGAAGGAAATAAGAGGGGAAGAAGAAATGGTGAGAATCTAACTGATCCCTGCCTTACGCTACACATGTTGCTGATTTTTCATCCCTGGAAATAAAATATAATGGAAATATTGCATAGACTCTTACCTTTTTCCCAGATCATTCCCAAGTGGGAGATCTACAGAGTGGCGTAATACCTAAGGCATTTGACTGCTAATCAGAAGGCTGGCGGTTCAAATCTACCAGGCATTCCTTGGAAGGAAGATTGGACAATCTACTTCCATAGTGATACTGCCTCTGAAATACAAGGAGGGGTCACTATGAGTCAGATCTGACTCAACGGCAGTAAGTTTGGTTTTGGGTTTGGTACCGATAGGCTTGGCTCCACGTCTTAGCCCACCTCTTTCTCTCTGATCTTTTCCATCTTCTCCAGCTTCCTGACAGGGAAACATACAGGTTGGATTTATTATCCTCAGGTATCTTGCATCTCCTCCCCCAAGTATGGGGCCCTTAGAAGCAGGAAGCAATGTTCTAAGGAGGCATCATCCCTTTCTATTATACATATCATGGGATGCATGTTTTAGACTTGAGAACACAACAGGTTCCAATACATATCCATGGTTTAATTATTTACTCTAATAATACAGAATTATTATTTTTAAATATGACTCCATGCATTACTCAAATATTAGCTCTATCATAAAAATAATTGTCCCCATATCATACTACACAAAAAACATTGTTCCACATCCTACTTTGATGAGTAATGAATGGGATCTTAAAAGCTTGCAAGCGGCCATCTAGAAACAACAACAGGTCTCTCTTCATCCAGAGGAAAGAAGAATGAAGAAATCCAAAGACACCTGGAAACAATTAGTCCAAGGGACTGGTATACCATGCGATCATCAACCTATATGACTATGAGACCAGAAGAACAAGATGGTGCCTGGCTACCACTGTCAACTACTTAGAGGGGGATCTGTGTAGGAAATCCTGAATAGAGTGAGAGAACAATGTGGAACAAAACTCGCCTGGTGGAACCCCTGAGACTATGACCCCTCGCTGTCTTTCAGATCTGGAACTGAACTCACTCTTGTGGCTTCCAGACAAACAAAAGACAAGCATATGAGCTTAACATTTATATTAGGTAGATGCACTCCTTGGAGAGATCAATCATGGAGAATAGAAGGGCTGTGTATGCACAGGGAGACAGGTCAGGGGGCAGGAATGCTTGGGAGAGAAGAACACAGGGAAGAGGTGGCTATGGAGAGGAAGTAGGAGGAAAGCTGCTGCGTTGTGGAAGATTGCAGTCAATGTCAAGAGACAAAATGTATGTAAACTGCTATATGGAAGATGAATTTGCTCTGCAAGCTTTCACCCAAATCACAATAAATAAAAAGAAAAAAATTATATTAAGAAAAAAAAAAGTCCCATTGCATAGCCTTGGTCATGAGTGAACTGTGTTCAGTGGCATTGCAGCCATCTGTGCTGAGGCTTCTCTTCTTGGGTTAAATAGTACCAAGGCTATTTGGAATCAAGAACAACAACAGCAACAAAAAATCCACTGTCATCTAGTTAATTCCAACTCAAGGTGACCCAATAGAAATAGAGCTGGAAAATGGATTCATATCTAAGTGTATCCAGTATTGCAGGCTAGAAGAGACACCACTACAGAACTTTCCTTCCTGATCAAAAGTCCAAGTGCTTGTCCTGTGAGTTTTCACCAACAAAACTCAAACCAGTTGCTGTCCAATTGTTTCTGACCCATGGTGACCCCATGTATTACTGGGTAGAACTGAGTTCTGTAGGGTTTCCTTGGCTGTAATCTTTATGGAAGCAGATTGTCAGGCATTTCTTCTGTGGTGCTGCTGAGTGGGGTTGAACTGTCAACCTTTAGGTTAGCAGCCAATCCCGAGAACTTACACCACCCACAGATTGTTTGTGAATTCATGGAGACATCTATTTCTCAGAGGAGAAGCCAGATTCTTTCTAGCACTCACTTGGATCATCCTTTATGGAGACATGGGCCATGGGGAGTTAAGATTCAAATGTGTTAGAGTGATTGGTTGAAAATAGCTCTGGGACAAAAACTAGGAGCTCTGGTAGCATAGTGCCTAAGGCATTTGACTGCTAACCAGAAGGCTGGCAATTCAAACCCACCAGCCACTCCTCAGAAGGAAGGTTGGGCAATCTTCCCATAGTACTTCCACCAGCCACTCCTCAGAAGGAAGGTTGGGCAATCTTCCCATAGTACTTCCCATAGTACATAGATACCGCCTCAGAAACCCAAGGAGGGTTCGCTATGTGTCAAGTTTGATTTGACGGCACACAACAGCAACAACAAGTGATGGTAGAAAATTATCACTCTTTATTTGTGCCTCAGTTTCTATCTGTGAAAAAAAAGAGGTTGAACTATGTAAAATCTAATATTCCATGTCTTCAAATTCCATACTTAATCTTCCAGTCCCACATCAAGAATCCAGTAGAAATGTCCAGGAACTTTCTGCATTAGCATCCATGGTTTCTCTAACTCTCTTAAAGCCATCTTGTCTTACACAAGATTTTAATCGTAATGTCCAACAAGGTCAAAAGAGAGTCAGCTTCTGAAATGAAAAGATTAATGTTGCTTCAGATGGGAGAGAAACCAGAGGGAGATTGCTGCCCGAGCATGAGAATTCTATCTTGTAGGATTTTTTTTTTTTCCCTTCACAGCAAATAAGGTTTATGGATTGCAATGAGGAGTCTCTCGCATTAAAATAAGTCTTTTTACAGTATTTTCCCATTTAAGCCTCACATGGGCAGCATGCTGGATTGGGCCTGGAAAGGCAGACTCACTAGTTTTTCAATTTAGTTTGTTAATAGCCTGCCTTTCATAAAAGCATCAGGCACAATCACACCAATCCCTAAATCAATAGGATGATGCAGCAATGCCTCACAGAAATGATATTTTTGAAATAAGTATATACCATTCAGCCAGGCCCGTTTGACATCAAATTTATATACTCAATAAGAAAGCACAATTAATGGTCCCGAACTGTATTTTCCTTCACCTATTTCACATTTCAAGAAGCACAGGATTTCTTAAGAAAAAAAAACAATACAAGAAAGAAAGAAAAAGAGCAAAAAAGCATTCCATTCATAAATGAAATGAAGGTATTAAAAAACAATGTTGGCTTGTCAGTGCCGCCCCAGAACCCCTTTATCTTGCCTCCAATCTCATTTCTCTTTTCATTCTGGTTTTTACTCAGATGTTGCCCTTTTAGAAAGTATTTCCCAGACAACTTCTATAAAATATCATCCTCGTCCCTCTCTGTCCATTTACCCTCCCTTCGTAGCACTTACTATGGCTTAAGCTTCATTGCATTCAATTTGTTTATTGTTACCCCTCCTCATAAAGTGTGTAAGCTCCACAGGGGCAGGGTCTTTGTAAATTTTGTTCAACACTATATTGCCAGTGCCCAGGAAAATGTCTCACTTCAAGTAAGTGTCCAAAAGTACTTCTTGAATGAGGGAAGGAATTAACTGATGAATGAATAACTAACCCACTTCATCTCTAATATATATTGATCATGAAGCTGCATGATCACATCAATACAATAGAACAGTGCTAGATGACATGCAAGGAGCTCTTTTGGTGTTGTGGTTAAGGTATTGGGCTAGTAACCAAAAGGTTAGTGGTTCAAATCCACCAGCTGCTCTGTGGGAGGAAAATGAAGCAATGTATTTCCATAAAGATTTACAGTTTTGGAAACCCTATGGGGCACCATGAGTCAAAATTGACTTGGACGCAGTGAATAGAAGACATACAAGGAGCCCTAGTGGCACAACAGTTAAGTGTTCAGTTGCTAATTATAATGGTGCTTCAAAGCCACCCAGCAGCTATGTGGGAGGAAGAACAGGAGATCTGCTTCTGTGAAAATTTCAGCCAAGAAATCCCTCTGGGGAAGTTCTAGAGTATCACATGGAGTTGCTATCAGACAGAATTGATTCAAAAATACTCAACAATCCCAGCAACAGAGGACATACACATCTACCACTTATTTGCTAAGCCAATCAAACAGGAAGAATTCTTTTTTTGTTGTTGTTTGCTCTGTGTATTTGCTTGTGGTTGTTGGTTGTGAGGATATGACAAGGGGACCTGAGAAATATAACCAGAAACATCATCCCCATCCTCTCTAGTTTCAAAATCTGTCATTCATAATTCTAGCAGAAAACAAGCAAAATTACCATGGCCTGTGTCTGTATGTTTAGTATGGATGTGTAGTGTGTATAAATGCATGCTGAGAAAATATTCCATGTTATTATAAATAATGTAAGACAATGATAAAAATATGAAGTCCCTGGGTGGTAAAAACAGTGAAGTGCTGGACTCCTAGCTGAAATTTGAAGATAGGCCTGGTGATATGCTTTTGAAAAGTTACATCCTTGAAAAACCCATGAAACAGTTCTACTCTGCACACATGGGGTCACTATGAATTAGAATTGGCTTGATGGCAACTAACATCAACAATGATAAAAAAAATATGCTAATAGGGAATATTACAGGTAATACCTCCAACCCTTCTTGTTTCCAGCTGCTAGAAAGAATTTCATCTTTCTTTTACAAATTTTCCCATCCTCTAAATTAACACTTATACCCATCATGCCAGTCTAGATTGTAATGAAATTGGAGGAAAAGGGTTTTATGAGATGTTGCCATGAGTTATAAATCCTTTTACGGTTTTTGAGAAACATTAGTAAAAATGGGAACTACTTTTTTAATTACTCCCAGTTGCTGAATTATATTTCATTGAATGCAGCACATACTAATGCTAGACCAGCTGGGATCACCTGTTATGCCTAGGCTTTGTTTTGATGACCTGTGTATTAGATTTGTTATCATGCAATCTCTAACTGTACCCTAGGTAGAATGACTTTTCTCAGCTACAACCTAGAAGATATTTTCAACATAAGTGTTGGAGTCTATGATATGTGTGTTGTAAAAAAAAAAAAAAAAAGTGAGTTGATTGTTCAATATAAGCAATTATTGTTGTTGTACTGCATTAATGTGGTGGTAAATGCTATAAGTCATCTTGGCTAGTCTAAGATTCTTAGTGATTTGGCAGACACCATAAAATCATCTTCAATTTTGTGATCTGATCTGAGCAGCCAATTAGTTGAAAGGGGAATTTCTTTTGCAGTGTGTCTTGCTTCCAGTATATAAAAGGATGTTTTGGCAAAGTTATCTCTGTTGACTCTGCACTCTTCTCATAGCCTGACATCCAGTTCTAGGGACATAAGTCTGCAGAAGTCTACAGCCTGCCACCTGACCTACAGATTTTGGATTTGCCAGCTTCCTCTACCCTGTGAGCAGGAGGAAGCCTCCAGCCTGCCACCTGACCAGAGGATTGTGAAACTTGACAGCTCCAAATCATTTGCCAACTACATGAACCATCAGAGATCTTTAAATTTCCACCTAACCCACAGATTTGAGATTTGACAAGCCTGACAATTGTATAATTATGCTAGCCATTTCCTTGAAGTAAGTTTCATTCTATACATTTGTTGTTGTTAAGTGCCGTCGAGTCGTTTCCGACTCATAGCG